>NW_027478801.1:300000-523880 GCF_051014685.1 Ptiloglossa arizonensis
GAGTTCGTCAATCCGTTCGCGAGATATGGGAGTTTGAATTTAAGGAATGCTTGAGAAACCATCAAAATTTTCGCAAGTCTGATACTCGAAACCAATAACTACAAAGGCCTAGGGGAAAAATGCGCACACGGTTGAAATCGGGCGAGTTTCTGCTTTCAGATGCAATAGGAAATTCTCGAGTTCGTCAATCCGTTCGCGAGATATGGGAGTTT
Organism: Ptiloglossa arizonensis; assembly: GCF_051014685.1. Lineage (NCBI taxonomy): Eukaryota > Metazoa > Arthropoda > Insecta > Hymenoptera > Colletidae > Ptiloglossa > Ptiloglossa arizonensis. The sequence continues at coordinate 300,213 of NW_027478801.1, forward strand.
AAAGTTAAGGAATGCTTGAGAAACCATCAAAATTTTCGCAAGTCTGATACTCGAATCCAATAACAAGTATGGCCTAGGGCAAAAATACTCATACCGTTGTAATCGGGCGAGTTTCTGCTTTCAGATGCAATAGGAATTTCTCGAGATCGTCAATCCGTTCGCGAGATATGGGAGTTTGAAGTTAAGGAATGCTTGAGAAACCATCAAAATTTTCGCAAGTCTGATACTCGAAACCAATAACTACAAAGGCATATGGGAAAAATACACATACCGTTGTAATCGGGCGAGTTTCTGCTTTCAGATGCAACAGGAATTTCTCGAGTTCGTCAATCCGTTCGCGAGATATGGGAGTTTGAAGTTAAGGAATGGTTGAGAAACCATAAAAATTTTCGCAAGTCTGATAATCGAAACCAATAACTACTATGGCCTAGGGCAAAAATACACGTACCGTTGTAATCGGGCGAGTTTCTGCTTTCAGATGCAATAGGAAATTCTCGAGTTCGTTAATCCGTTCGCGAGATATGGGAGTTTGAATTTAAGGAATGCTTGAGAAACCATCAAAATTTTCGCAAGTCTGATACTCGAAACCAATAACTACAAAGGCCTAGGAGAAAAATGCGCATACCGTTGAAATGGGGCGAGTTTCTGCTTTCAGATGCAATAGGAAATTCTCGAGTTCGTCAATCCGTTCGCGAGATATGGGAGTTTGAAGTTAAGGAATGCTTGAGAAACCATCAAAATTTTCGCAAGTCTGATACTCGAAACCAATAACTACAAAGGCCTAGGGGAAAATGCACATACCGTTGAAATCGGGCGAGTTTCTGCTTTCAGATGCAATAGGAAATTCTCAAGTTCGTCAATCCGTTCGCGAGATATGGAAGTTTGAAGTTAAGGAATGATTGAGAAACCGTCAAAATTTTCGCAATTCTGATGCTAGAAACCAATAACTACAATTCCCTAGGGGAAAAATACACATACCGTTGTAATCGGGCGAGTTTCTGCTTTCAGATGCAACAGGAATTTCTCGAGTTCGTCAGTCCGTTCGCGAGATATGGGAGTTAGAAGTTATGGAATGCTTGAGAAACCATCAAAATTTTCGCAAGTCTGATACTCGACACCAATAACTACTATGGCCTAGGGCAAAAATACACGTACCGTTGTAATCGGGCGAGTTTCTGCTTTCAGATGCAACAGGAATTTCTCGAGTTCGTTAATCCGTTCGCGAGGTATGGGAGTTTGAAGTTGAGGAATGGTTGAGAAACCTTCAAAATTTTCGCAGGTCTGATTCTCGAAACCAATAACTCGAATGGCCTAGGTCAAAAATACACCTACCGTTGTAATCGGGCGAGTTTCTGCTGTCAGATGCAACAGGAATTTCTCGAGTTCGTCAATCCGTTCACGAGATATGGGAGTTTGAAGTTAAGGAATGCTTGAGAAACCATCAAAATTTTCGCAAGTCTGATACTCGAATCCAATAACAAGTATGGCCTAGGGCAAAAATACACATACCGTTGTAATCGGGCGAGTTTCTGCTTTCAGATGCAATAGGAAATTCTCGAGTTCGTCAATCCGTTCGCGAGATATGGGAGTTTGAAGTTAAGGAATGCTTGAGAAACCATCAAAATTTTCGCAAGTCTGATACTCGAAACCAATAACTACAAAGGCCTAGGGGAAAATGCACATACCGTTGAAATCGGGCGAGTTTCTGCTTTCAGATGCAATAGGAAATTCTCGAGTTCGTCAATCCGTTCGCGAGATATGGGAGTTTGAAGTTAAGGAATGCTTGAGAAACCATCAAAGTTTTCGCAAGTCTGATACTCGAATCCAATAACAAGTATGGCCTAGGGCAAAAATACACATACCGCTGTAATCGGGCGAGTTTCTGCTTTCAGATGCAATAGGAAATTCTCAAGTTCGTCAATCCGTTCGCGAGATATGGAAGTTTGAAGTTAAGGAATGATTGAGAAACCATCAAAATTTTCGCAAGTCTGATACTCGAAACCAATAACTGGAATGGCCTAGGGGAAGAGTACACACACCATTGTAATCGGGCGAGTCTCCACTTTCAGATGCAACTGGAATTTCTCGAGTTCGTCATTCCGTTCGCGAGATATGGGAGTTTGAAGTTAAGGAATGGTTGAGAAACCATCAAAATTTTCGCAATTCTGATGCTAGAAACCAATAACTACAATTCCCTAGGGAAAAAATACACATACCGTTGTAATCGGGCGAGTTTCTGCTTTCAGATGCAATAGGAAATTCTCGAGTTCGTCAATCCGTTCGCGAGATATGGGAGTTTGAAGTTAAGGAATGCTTGAGAAACCATCAAAATTTTCGCAAGTCTGATACTCGAAACCAATAACTACAAAGGCCTAGGGGAAAATGCACATACCGTTGAAATCGGGCGAGTTTCTTCTTTCAGATGCAATAGGAAATTCTCGAGTTCGTCGATCCGTTCGCGAGATATGGGAGTTTGAAGTTAAGGAATGCTTGAGAAACCATCAAAGTTTTCGCAAGTCTGATACTCGAATCCAATAACAAGTATGGCCTACGGCAAAAATACACATACCGCTGTAATCGGGCGAGTTTCTGCTTTCAGATGCAATAGGAAATTCTCAAGTTCGTCAAACCGTTCGCGAAATATGGAAGTTTGAAGTTAAGGAATGATTGAGAAACCATCAAAATTTTCGCAAGTCTGATACTCGAAACCAATAACTGGAATGGCCTAGGGGAAAAGTACACACACCATTGTAATCGGGCGAGTCTCCACTTTCAGATGCAACTGGAATTTCTCGAGATCGTCATTCCGCTCGCGAGATATGGGAGTTTGAAGTTAAGGAATGGTTGAGAAACCATCAAAATTTTCGCAATTCTGATGCTAGAAACCAATAACTACAATTCCCTAGGGGAAAAATACACATACCGTTGTAATCGGGCGAGTTTCTGCTTTCAGATGCAACAGGAATTTCTCGAGTTCGTCAGTCCGTTCGCGAGATATGGGAGTTAGAAGTTATGGAATGCTTGAGAAACCATCAAAATTTTCGCAAGTCTGATACTCGAAACCAATAACTACAAAGGCCTAGGGGAAAAATGCACATGCCGTTGAAATCGGGCGAGTTTCTGCTTTCAGATGCAATAGGAAATTCTCGAGTTCGTCAATCCGTTCGCGAGATATGGGAGTTTGAAGTTAAGGAATGCTTGAGAAACCATCAAAATTTTCGCAAGTCTGATTCTCGAATTCAATAACAAGTATGGCCTAGGGCAAAAATACACATACCGTTGTAATCGGGCGAGTTTCTGCTTTCAGATGCAATAGGAAATTCTCGAGTTCGTCAATCCGTTCGCGAGATATGGAAGTTTGAAGTTAAGGAATGGTTGAGAAACCATCAAAATTTTCGCAAGTCTGATACTCGAAACCAATAACTACAAAGGCATAGGGGAAAAATGCACATACTGTTGAAATCGGGCGAGTTTCTGCTTTCAGATGCAATAGGAAATTCTCGAGTTCGTCAATCCGTTCGCGAGATATGGGAGTTTGAAGTTAAGGAATGCTTGGGAAACCATCAAAATTTTCGCAAGTCTGATACTCGAAACCAATAACTACAAAGGCCTTGGGGAAAAATACACTTACCGTTGTAATCGGGCGAGTTTCTGCTTTCATATGCAATAGGAAATTCTCGAGTTCGTCAATCCGTTCGCGAGATATGGGAGTTTGAAGTTAAGGAATGCTTGGGAAACCATCAAAATTTTCGCAAGTCTGATACTCGAAACCAATAACTACAAAGGCCTTGGGGAAAAATACACTTACCGTTGTAATCGGGCGAGTTTCTGCTTTCATATGCAATAGGAAATTCTCGAGTTCGTCAATCCGTTCGCGAGATATGGGAGTTTGAAGTTAAGGAATGGTTGAGAAACCATTACAATTTTCGCAAGTCTGATACTCGAAACCAATAACTACTATGGCCTAGGGCAAAAATACACGTACCGTTGTAATCGGGCGAGTTTCTGCTTTCAGATGCAATAGGAAATTCTCGAGTTCGTCAATCCGTTCGCGAGATATGGGAGTTTGAAGTTAAGGAATGCTTGAGAAACCATCAAAATTTTCGCAAGTCTGATTCTCGAATTCAATAACAAGTATGGCCTAGGGCAAAAATACACATACCGTTGTAATCGGGCGAGTTTCTACTCTCAGATGCAATAGGAAATTCTCGAGTTCGTCAATCCGTTCGCGAGATATGGAAGTTTGAAGTTAAGGAATGGTTGAGAAACCATCAAAATTTTCGCAAGTCTGATACTCGAAACCAATAACTACAAAGGCATAGGGGAAAAATGCACATACCTTTGTAATCGGGCGAGTCTCCACTTTCAGATGCAACAGGAATTTCTCGAGTTCGTCATTCCGTTCGCGAGATATGGGAGTTTGAAGTTAAGGAATGCTTGAGAAACCATCAAAATTGTCGCAAGTCTGATACTCGAAACCAATAACTACAAAGGCATAGGGGAAAAATGCACATACTGTTGAAATCGGGCGAGTTTCTGCTTTCAGATGCAATAGGAAATTCTCGAGTTCGTCAATCCGTTCGCGAGATATGGGAGTTTGAAGTTAAGGAAAGCTTGGGAAACCATCAAAATTTTCGCAAGTCTGATACTCGAAACCAATAACTACAAAGGCCTTGGGGAAAAATACACTTACCGTTGTAATCGGGCGAGTTTCTGCTTTCATATGCAATAGGAAATTCTCGAGTTCGTCAATCCGTTCGCGAGATATGGGAGTTTGAAGTTAAGGAATGGTTGAGAAACCATTACAATTTTCGCAAATCTGATAGTCGAAACCAATAACTACTATGGCCTAGGGCAAAAATACACGTACCGTTGTAATCGGGCGAGTTTCTGCTTTCAGATGCAATAGGAAATTCTCGAGTTCGTCAATCCGTTCGCGAGATATGGGAGTTTGAATTTAAGGACTGCTTGAGAAACCATCAAAATTTTCGCAAGTCTGATACTCGAAACCAATAACTACAAAGGCCTAGGGGAAAAATGCGCATACCGTTGAAATCGGGCGAGTTTCTGCTTTCAGATGCAATAGGAAATTCTCGAGTTCGTCAATCCGTTCGCGAGATATGGGAGTTTGAAGTTAAGGAATGCTTGAGAAACCATCAAAATTTTCGCAAGTCTGATACTCGAATCCAATAACAAGTATGGCCTAGGGCAAAAATACACATACCGTTGTAATCGGGCGAGTTTCTGCTTTCAGATGCAATAGGAATTTCTCGAGATCGTCAATCCGTTCGCGAGATATGGGAGTTTGAAGTTAAGGAATGCTTGAGAAACCATCAAAATTTTCGCAAGTCTGATACTCGAAACCAATAACTACAAAGGCATATGGGAAAAATGCACATACCGTTGAAATCGGGCGAGTTTCTGCTTTCAGATGCAATAGGAAATTCTCGAGTTCGTCAATCCGTTGCGAGATATGGGAGTTTGAAGTTAAGGAATGCTTGAGAAACCATCAAAATTTTCGCAAGTCTGATACACGAATCCAATAACAAGTATGGCCTAGGGCAAAAACACACTTACCGTTGTAATCGGGCGAGTTTCTGCTTTCAGATGCAATAGGAAATTCTGGAGTTCGTCAATCCGTTCGCGAGATATGGAAGTTTGAAGTTAAGGAATGCTTGAGAAACCACCAAAATTTTCGCAAGTCTGATACACGAATCCAATAACAAGTATGGTCTAGGGCAAAAACACACATACCGTTGTAATCGGGCGAGTTTCTGCTTTCAGATGCAATAGGAATTTCTCGAGATCGTCAATCCGTTCGCGAGATATGGGAGTTTGAAGTTAAGGAATGCTTGAGAAACCATCAAAATTTTCGCAAGTCTGATACTCGAAACCAATAACTACAAAGGCATATGGGAAAAATGCACATACCGTTGAAATCGGGCGAGTTTCTGCTTTCAGATGCAATAGGAAATTCTCGAGTTCGTCAATCCGTTGCGAGATATGGGAGTTTGAAGTTAAGGAATGCTTGAGAAACCACCAAAATTTTCGCAAGTCTGATACACGAATCCAATAACAAGTATGGCCTAGGGCAAAAACACACATACCGTTGTAATCGGGCGAGTTTCTGCTTTCAGATGCAATAGGAAATTCTGGAGTTCGTCAATCCGTTCGCGAGATATGGAAGTTTGAAGTTCAGGAATGGTTGAGAAACCATCAAAATTTTCGCAAGTCTGATACACGAATCCAATAACAAGTATGGCCTAGGGCAAAAACACACATACCGTTGTAATCGGGCGAGTTTCTGCATTCAGATGCAATAGGAAATTCTCGAGTTCGTCAATCCGTTCGCGAGATATGGAAGTTTGAAGTTAAGGAATGGTTGAGAAACCATCAAAATTTTCGCAAGTCTGATACTCGAAACCAATAACTACAAAGGCATAGGGGAAAAATGCACATACTGTTGAAATCGGGCGAGTTTCTGCTTTCAGATGCAATAGGAAATTCTCGAGTTCGTCAATCCGTTCGCGAGATATGGGAGTTTGAAGTTAAGGAATGCTTGGGAAACCATCAAAATTTTCGCAAGTCTGATACTCGAAACCAATAACTACAAAGGCCTTGGGGAAAAATACACTTACCGTTGTAATCGGGCGAGTTTCTGCTTTCATATGCAATAGGAAATTCTCGAGTTCGTCAATCCGTTCGCGAGATATGGGAGTTTGAAGTTAAGGAATGCTTGGGAAACCATCAAAATTTTCGCAAGTCTGATACTCGAAACCAATAACAAGTACGGCCTAGGGCAAAAATACACATACCGTTGTAATCGGGCGAGTTTCTGCTTTCAGATGCAATAGGAAATTCTCGAGTTCGTCAATCCGTTCGCGAGATATGGAAGTTTGAAGTTAAGGAATGGTTGAGAAACCATCAAAATTTTCGCAAGTCTGATACTCGAAACCAATAACTACAAAGGCATAGGGGAAAAATGCACATACTGTTGAAATCGGGCGAGTTTCTGCTTTCAGATGCAATAGGAAATTCTCGAGTTCGTCAATCCGTTCGCGAGATATGGGAGTTTGAAGTTAAGGAATGCTTGGGAAACCATCAAAATTTTCGCAAGTCTGATACTCGAAACCAATTACTACAAAGGCCTTGGGGAAAAATACACTTACCGTTGTAATCGGGCGAGTTTCTGCTTTCATATGCAATAGGAAATTCTCGAGTTCGTCAATCCGTTCGCGAGATATGGGAGTTTGAAGTTAAGGAATGGTTGAGAAACCATTACAATTTTCGCAAGTCTGATACTCGAAACCAATAACTACTATGGCCTAGGGCAAAAATACACGTACCGTTGTAATCGGGCGAGTTTCTGCTTTCAGATGCAATAGGAAATTCTCGAGTTCGTCAATCCGTTCGCGAGATATGGGAGTTTGAATTTAAGGAATGCTTGAGAAACCATCAAAATTTTCGCAAGTCTGATACTCGAAACCAATAACTACAAAGGCCTAGGGGAAAAATGCGCATACGGTTGAAATCGGGCGAGTTTCTGCTTTCAGATGCAATAGGAAATTCTCGAGTTCGTCAATCCGTTCGCGAGATATGGGAGTTTAAAGTTAAGGAATGCTTGAGAAACCATCAAAATTTTCGCAAGTCTGATACTCGAATCCAATAACAAGTATGGCCTAGGGCAAAAATACTCATACCGTTGTAATCGGGCGAGTTTCTGCTTTCAGATGCAATAGGAATTTCTCGAGATCGTCAATCCGTTCGCGAGATATGGGAGTTTGAAGTTAAGGAATGCTTGAGAAACCATCAAAATTTTCGCAAGTCTGATACTCGAAACCAATAACTACAAAGGCATATGGGAAAAATGCACATACCGTTGAAATCGGGCGAGTTTCTGCTTTCAGATGCAATAGGAAATTCTCGAGTTCGTCAATCCGTTCGCGAGATATGGGAGTTTGAAGTTAAGGAATGCTTGAGAAACCATCAAAATTTTCGCAAGTCTGATACTCGAAACCAATAACTACAAAGGCCTAGGGGAAAATGCACATACCGTTGAAATCGGGCGAGTTTCTGCTTTCAGATGCAATAGGAAATTCTCAAGTTCGTCAATCCGTTCGCGAGATATGGAAGTTTGAAGTTAAGGAATGATTGAGAAACCATCAAAATTTTCGCAATTCTGATGCTAGAAACCAATAACTACAATTCCCTAGGGGAAAAATACACATACCGTTGTAATCGGGCGAGTTTCTGCTTTCAGATGCAACTGGAATTTCTCGAGTTCGTCAGTCCGTTCGCGAGATATGGGAGTTAGAAGTTATGGAATGCTTGAGAAACCATCAAAATTTTCGCAAGTCTGATACTCGACACCAATAACTACTATGGCCTAGGGCAAAAATACACGTACCGTTGTAATCGGGCGAGTTTCTGCTTTCAGATGCAACAGGAATTTCTCGAGTTCGTCAATCCGTTCGCGAGATATGGGAGTTTGAAGTTAAGGAATGCTTGATGAACCATCACAATTTTCGCAGGTCTGATTCTCGAAACCGATAACTCGAATGGCCTAGGTCAAAAATACACCTACCGTTGTAATCGGGCGAGTTTCTGCTGTCAGATGCAACAGGAATTTCTCGAGTTCGTCAATCCGTTCACGAGATATGGGAGTTTGAAGTTAAGGAATGCTTGAGAAACCATCAAAATTATCGCAAGTCTGATTCTCGAAGCCAATAACTACAAAGGCCTTAGGGAAAAATACACGTACCGTTGTAATCGGGCGAGTTTCTGCTTTCAGATGCAATAGGATATTCTCGAGTTCGTCAATCCGTTCGCGAGATATGGGAGTTTGAAGTTAAGGAATGGTTGAGAAACCATTACAATTTTCGCAAGTCTGATACTCGAAACCAATAACTACTATGGCCTAGGGCAAAAATACACGTACCGTTGTAATCGGGCGAGTTTCTGCTTTCAGATGCAATAGGAAATTCTCGAGTTCGTCAATCCGTTCGCGAGATATGGGAGTTTGAATTTAAGGAATGCTTGAGAAACCATCAAAATTTTCGCAAGTCTGATACTCGAAACCAATAACTACAAAGGCCTAGGGGAAAAATGCGCACACGGTTGAAATCGGGCGAGTTTCTGCTTTCAGATGCAATAGGAAATTCTCGAGTTCGTCAATCCGTTCGCGAGATATGGGAGTTTAAAGTTAAGGAATGCTTGAGAAACCATCAAAATTTTCGCAAGTCTGATACTCGAATCCAATAACAAGTATGGCCTAGGGCAAAAATACTCATACCGTTGTAATCGGGCGAGTTTCTGCTTTCAGATGCAATAGGAATTTCTCGAGATCGTCAATCCGTTCGCGAGATATGGGAGTTTGAAGTTAAGGAATGCTTGAGAAACCATCAAAATTTTCGCAAGTCTGATACTCGAAACCAATAACTACAAAGGCATATGGGAAAAATACACATACCGTTGTAATCGGGCGAGTTTCTGCTTTCAGATGCAACAGGAATTTCTCGAGTTCGTCAATCCGTTCGCGAGATATGGGAGTTTGAAGTTAAGGAATGGTTGAGAAACCATAAAAATTTTCGCAAGTCTGATAATCGAAACCAATAACTACTATGGCCTAGGGCAAAAATACACGTACCGTTGTAATCGGGCGAGTTTCTGCTTTCAGATGCAATAGGAAATTCTCGAGTTCGTTAATCCGTTCGCGAGATATGGGAGTTTGAATTTAAGGAATGCTTGAGAAACCATCAAAATTTTCGCAAGTCTGATACTCGAAACCAATAACTACAAAGGCCTAGGAGAAAAATGCGCATACCGTTGAAATGGGGCGAGTTTCTGCTTTCAGATGCAATAGGAAATTCTCGAGTTCGTCAATCCGTTCGCGAGATATGGGAGTTTGAAGTTAAGGAATGCTTGAGAAACCATCAAAATTTTCGCAAGTCTGATACTCGAAACCAATAACTACAAAGGCCTAGGGGAAAATGCACATACCGTTGAAATCGGGCGAGTTTCTGCTTTCAGATGCAATAGGAAATTCTCAAGTTCGTCAATCCGTTCGCGAGATATGGAAGTTTGAAGTTAAGGAATGATTGAGAAACCGTCAAAATTTTCGCAATTCTGATGCTAGAAACCAATAACTACAATTCCCTAGGGGAAAAATACACATACCGTTGTAATCGGGCGAGTTTCTGCTTTCAGATGCAACAGGAATTTCTCGAGTTCGTCAGTCCGTTCGCGAGATATGGGAGTTAGAAGCTATGGAATGCTTGAGAAACCATCAAAATTTTCGCAAGTCTGATACTCGACACCAATAACTACTATGGCCTAGGGCAAAAATACACGTACCGTTGTAATCGGGCGAGTTTCTGCTTTCAGATGCAACAGGAATTTCTCGAGTTCGTTAATCCGTTCGCGAGGTATGGGAGTTTGAAGTTGAGGAATGGTTGAGAAACCTTCAAAATTTTCGCAGGTCTGATTCTCGAAACCAATAACTCGAATGGCCTAGGTCAAAAATACACCTACCGTTGTAATCGGGCGAGTTTCTGCTGTCAGATGCAACAGGAATTTCTCGAGTTCGTCAATCCGTTCACGAGATATGGGAGTTTGAAGTTAAGGAATGCTTGAGAAACCATCAAAATTTTCGCAAGTCTGATACTCGAATCCAATAACAAGTATGGCCTAGGGCAAAAATACACATACCGTTGTAATCGGGCGAGTTTCTGCTTTCAGATGCAATAGGAAATTCTCGAGTTCGTCAATCCGTTCGCGAGATATGGGAGTTTGAAGTTAAGGAATGCTTGAGAAACCATCAAAATTTTCGCAAGTCTGATACTCGAAACCAATAACTACAAAGGCCTAGGGGAAAATGCACATACCGTTGAAATCGGGCGAGTTTCTGCTTTCAGATGCAATAGGAAATTCTCGAGTTCGTCAATCCGTTCGCGAGATATGGGAGTTTGAAGTTAAGGAATGCTTGAGAAACCATCAAAGTTTTCGCAAGTCTGATACTCGAATCCAATAACAAGTATGGCCTAGGGCAAAAATACACATACCGCTGTAATCGGGCGAGTTTCTGCTTTCAGATGCAATAGGAAATTCTCAAGTTCGTCAATCCGTTCGCGAGATATGGAAGTTTGAAGTTAAGGAATGATTGAGAAACCATCAAAATTTTCGCAAGTCTGATACTCGAAACCAATAACTGGAATGGCCTAGGGGAAGAGTACACACACCATTGTAATCGGGCGAGTCTCCACTTTCAGATGCAACTGGAATTTCTCGAGTTCGTCATTCCGTTCGCGAGATATGGGAGTTTGAAGTTAAGGAATGGTTGAGAAACCATCAAAATTTTCGCAATTCTGATGCTAGAAACCAATAACTACAATTCCCTAGGGAAAAAATACACATACCGTTGTAATCGGGCGAGTTTCTGCTTTCAGATGCAATAGGAAATTCTCGAGTTCGTCAATCCGTTCGCGAGATATGGGAGTTTGAAGTTAAGGAATGCTTGAGAAACCATCAAAATTTTCGCAAGTCTGATACTCGAAACCAATAACTACAAAGGCCTAGGGGAAAATGCACATACCGTTGAAATCGGGCGAGTTTCTTCTTTCAGATGCAATAGGAAATTCTCGAGTTCGTCGATCCGTTCGCGAGATATGGGAGTTTGAAGTTAAGGAATGCTTGAGAAACCATCAAAGTTTTCGCAAGTCTGATACTCGAATCCAATAACAAGTATGGCCTACGGCAAAAATACACATACCGCTGTAATCGGGCGAGTTTCTGCTTTCAGATGCAATAGGAAATTCTCAAGTTCGTCAAACCGTTCGCGAAATATGGAAGTTTGAAGTTAAGGAATGATTGAGAAACCATCAAAATTTTCGCAAGTCTGATACTCGAAACCAATAACTGGAATGGCCTAGGGGAAAAGTACACACACCATTGTAATCGGGCGAGTCTCCACTTTCAGATGCAACTGGAATTTCTCGAGATCGTCATTCCGCTCGCGAGATATGGGAGTTTGAAGTTAAGGAATGGTTGAGAAACCATCAAAATTTTCGCAATTCTGATGCTAGAAACCAATAACTACAATTCCCTAGGGGAAAAATACACATACCGTTGTAATCGGGCGAGTTTCTGCTTTCAGATGCAACAGGAATTTCTCGAGTTCGTCAGTCCGTTCGCGAGATATGGGAGTTAGAAGTTATGGAATGCTTGAGAAACCATCAAAATTTTCGCAAGTCTGATACTCGAAACAAATAACTACTATGGCCTAGGGCAAAAATACTCATACCGTTGTAATCGGGCGAGTTTCTGCTTTCAGATGCAATAGGAAATTCTCGAGTTCGTCAATCCGTTCGCGAGATATGGGAGTTTGAAGTTAAGGAATGCTTGAGAAACCATCAAAATTTTCGCAAGTCTGATACTCGAAACCAATAACTACAAAGGCCTAGGGGAAAATGCACATACCGTTGAAATCGGGCGAGTTTCTTCTTTCAGATGCAATAGGAAATTCTCGAGTTCGTCAATCCGTTCGCGAGATATGGGAGTTTGAAGTTAAGGAATGGTTGAGAAACCATCACAATTTTCGCAAGTCTGATACTCGAAACAAATAACTACTATGGCCTAGGGCAAAAATACTCATACCGTTGTAATCGGGCGAGTTTCTGCTTTCAGATGCAATAGGAAATTCTCGAGTTCGTCAATCCGTTCGCGAGATATGGGAGTTTGAAGTTAAGGAATGCTTGAGAAACCATCAAAATTTTCGCAAGTCTGATACTCGAAACCAATAACTACAAAGGCCTAGGGGAAAATGCACATACCGTTGAAATCGGGCGAGTTTCTTCTTTCAGATGCAATAGGAAATTCTCGAGTTCGTCGATCCGTTCGCGAGATATGGGAGTTTGAAGTTAAGGAATGCTTGAGAAACCATCAAAGTTTTCGCAAGTCTGATACTCGAATCCAATAACAAGTATGGCCTAGGGCAAAAATACACATACCGCTGTAATCGGGCGAGTTTCTGCTTTCAGATGCAATAGGAAATTCTCAAGTTCGTCAAACCGTTCGCGAAATATGGAAGTTTGAAGTTAAGGAATGATTGAGAAACCATCAAAATTTTCGCAAGTCTGATACTCGAAACCAATAACTGGAATGGCCTAGGGGAAAAGTACACACACCATTGTAATCGGGCGAGTCTCCACTTTCAGATGCAACTGGAATTTCTCGAGATCGTCATTCCGCTCGCGAGATATGGGAGTTTGAAGTTAAGGAATGGTTGAGAAACCATCAAAATTTTCGCAATTCTGATGCTAGAAACCAATAACTACAATTCCCTAGGGGAAAAATACACATACCGTTGTAATCGGGCGAGTTTCTGCTTTCAGATGCAACAGGAATTTCTCGAGTTCGTCAGTCCGTTCGCGAGATATGGGAGTTAGAAGTTATGGAATGCTTGAGAAACCATCAAAATTTTCGCAAGTCTGATACTCGAAACCAATAACTACTATGGCCTAGGGCAAAAATACACGTACCGTTGTAATCGGGCGAGTTTCTGCTTTCAGATGCAATAGGAAATTCTCGAGTTCGTCAATCCGTTCGCGAGATATGGGAGTTTGAAGTTATGGAATGCTTGAGAAACCATCAAAATTAACGCAAGTCTGATACTCGACGCCAATAACTACAAAGGCCTTGGGGAAAAATACACGCACCGTTGTAATCGGGCGAGTTTCTGCTTTGAGATGCAATAGGAAATTCTCGAGTTCGTCAATCCGTTCGCGAGATATGGGAGTTTGAAGTTATGGAATGCTTGAGAAACCATCAAAATTAACGCAAGTCTGATACTCGACTTCAATAACTACAAAGGCCTTGGGGAAAAATACACGCACCGTTGTAATCGGGCGAGTTTCTGCTTTGAGATGCAATAGGAAATTCTCGAGTTCGTCAATCCGTTCGCGAGATATGGGAGTTTGAAGTTAAGGAATGGTTGAGAAACCATCACAATTTTCGCAAGTCTGATACTCGAAACAAATAACTACTATGGCCTAGGGCAAAAATACACATACCGTTGTAATCGGGCGAGTTTCTGCTTTCAGATGCAATAGGAAATTCTCGAGTTCGTCAATCCGTTCGCGAGATATGGAAGTTTGAAGTTAAGGAATGGTTGAGAAACCATCAAAATTTTCGCAAGTCTGATACTCGAAACCAATAACTACAAAGGCATAGGGGAAAAATGCACATACTGTTGAAATCGGGCGAGTTTCTGCTTTCAGATGCAATAGGAAATTCTCGAGTTCGTCAATCCGTTCGCGAGATATGGGAGTTTGAAGTTAAGGAATGCTTGGGAAACCATCAAAATTTTCGCAAGTCTGATACTCGAAACCAATTACTACAAAGGCCTTGGGGAAAAATACACTTACCGTTGTAATCGGGCGAGTTTCTGCTTTCATATGCAATAGGAAATTCTCGAGTTCGTCAATCCGTTCGCGAGATATGGGAGTTTGAAGTTAAGGAATGGTTGAGAAACCATTACAATTTTCGCAAGTCTGATACTCGAAACCAATAACTACTATGGCCTAGGGCAAAAATACACGTACCGTTGTAATCGGGCGAGTTTCTGCTTTCAGATGCAATAGGAAATTCTCGAGTTCGTCAATCCGTTCGCGAGATATGGGAGTTTGAATTTAAGGAATGCTTGAGAAACCATCAAAATTTTCGCAAGTCTGATACTCGAAACCAATAACTACAAAGGCCTAGGGGAAAAATGCGCATACGGTTGAAATCGGGCGAGTTTCTGCTTTCAGATGCAATAGGAAATTCTCGAGTTCGTCAATCCGTTCGCGAGATATGGGAGTTTAAAGTTAAGGAATGCTTGAGAAACCATCAAAATTTTCGCAAGTCTGATACTCGAATCCAATAACAAGTATGGCCTAGGGCAAAAATACTCATACCGTTGTAATCGGGCGAGTTTCTGCTTTCAGATGCAATAGGAATTTCTCGAGATCGTCAATCCGTTCGCGAGATATGGGAGTTTGAAGTTAAGGAATGCTTGAGAAACCATCAAAATTTTCGCAAGTCTGATACTCGAAACCAATAACTACAAAGGCATATGGGAAAAATGCACATACCGTTGAAATCGGGCGAGTTTCTGCTTTCAGATGCAATAGGAAATTCTCGAGTTCGTCAATCCGTTCGCGAGATATGGGAGTTTGAAGTTAAGGAATGCTTGAGAAACCATCAAAATTTTCGCAAGTCTGATACTCGAAACCAATAACTACAAAGGCCTAGGGGAAAATGCACATACCGTTGAAATCGGGCGAGTTTCTGCTTTCAGATGCAATAGGAAATTCTCAAGTTCGTCAATCCGTTCGCGAGATATGGAAGTTTGAAGTTAAGGAATGATTGAGAAACCATCAAAATTTTCGCAATTCTGATGCTAGAAACCAATAACTACAATTCCCTAGGGGAAAAATACACATACCGTTGTAATCGGGCGAGTTTCTGCTTTCAGATGCAACTGGAATTTCTCGAGTTCGTCAGTCCGTTCGCGAGATATGGGAGTTAGAAGTTATGGAATGCTTGAGAAACCATCAAAATTTTCGCAAGTCTGATACTCGACACCAATAACTACTATGGCCTAGGGCAAAAATACACGTACCGTTGTAATCGGGCGAGTTTCTGCTTTCAGATGCAACAGGAATTTCTCGAGTTCGTCAATCCGTTCGCGAGATATGGGAGTTTGAAGTTAAGGAATGCTTGATGAACCATCACAATTTTCGCAGGTCTGATTCTCGAAACCGATAACTCGAATGGCCTAGGTCAAAAATACACCTACCGTTGTAATCGGGCGAGTTTCTGCTGTCAGATGCAACAGGAATTTCTCGAGTTCGTCAATCCGTTCACGAGATATGGGAGTTTGAAGTTAAGGAATGCTTGAGAAACCATCAAAATTATCGCAAGTCTGATTCTCGAAGCCAATAACTACAAAGGCCTTAGGGAAAAATACACGTACCGTTGTAATCGGGCGAGTTTCTGCTTTCAGATGCAATAGGATATTCTCGAGTTCGTCAATCCGTTCGCGAGATATGGGAGTTTGAAGTTAAGGAATGGTTGAGAAACCATTACAATTTTCGCAAGTCTGATACTCGAAACCAATAACTACTATGGCCTAGGGCAAAAATACACGTACCGTTGTAATCGGGCGAGTTTCTGCTTTCAGATGCAATAGGAAATTCTCGAGTTCGTCAATCCGTTCGCGAGATATGGGAGTTTGAATTTAAGGAATGCTTGAGAAACCATCAAAATTTTCGCAAGTCTGATACTCGAAACCAATAACTACAAAGGCCTAGGGGAAAAATGCGCACACGGTTGAAATCGGGCGAGTTTCTGCTTTCAGATGCAATAGGAAATTCTCGAGTTCGTCAATCCGTTCGCGAGATATGGGAGTTTAAAGTTAAGGAATGCTTGAGAAACCATCAAAATTTTCGCAAGTCTGATACTCGAATCCAATAACAAGTATGGCCTAGGGCAAAAATACTCATACCGTTGTAATCGGGCGAGTTTCTGCTTTCAGATGCAATAGGAATTTCTCGAGATCGTCAATCCGTTCGCGAGATATGGGAGTTTGAAGTTAAGGAATGCTTGAGAAACCATCAAAATTTTCGCAAGTCTGATACTCGAAACCAATAACTACAAAGGCATATGGGAAAAATACACATACCGTTGTAATCGGGCGAGTTTCTGCTTTCAGATGCAACAGGAATTTCTCGAGTTCGTCAATCCGTTCGCGAGATATGGGAGTTTGAAGTTAAGGAATGGTTGAGAAACCATAAAAATTTTCGCAAGTCTGATAATCGAAACCAATAACTACTATGGCCTAGGGCAAAAATACACGTACCGTTGTAATCGGGCGAGTTTCTGCTTTCAGATGCAATAGGAAATTCTCGAGTTCGTTAATCCGTTCGCGAGATATGGGAGTTTGAATTTAAGGAATGCTTGAGAAACCATCAAAATTTTCGCAAGTCTGATACTCGAAACCAATAACTACAAAGGCCTAGGAGAAAAATGCGCATACCGTTGAAATGGGGCGAGTTTCTGCTTTCAGATGCAATAGGAAATTCTCGAGTTCGTCAATCCGTTCGCGAGATATGGGAGTTTGAAGTTAAGGAATGCTTGAGAAACCATCAAAATTTTCGCAAGTCTGATACTCGAAACCAATAACTACAAAGGCCTAGGGGAAAATGCACATACCGTTGAAATCGGGCGAGTTTCTGCTTTCAGATGCAATAGGAAATTCTCAAGTTCGTCAATCCGTTCGCGAGATATGGAAGTTTGAAGTTAAGGAATGACTGAGAAACCGTCAAAATTTTCGCAATTCTGATGCTAGAAACCAATAACTACAATTCCCTAGGGGAAAAATACACATACCGTTGTAATCGGGCGAGTTTCTGCTTTCAGATGCAACAGGAATTTCTCGAGTTCGTCAGTCCGTTCGCGAGATATGGGAGTTAGAAGTTATGGAATGCTTGAGAAACCATCAAAATTTTCGCAAGTCTGATACTCGACACCAATAACTACTATGGCCTAGGGCAAAAATACACGTACCGTTGTAATCGGGCGAGTTTCTGCTTTCAGATGCAACAGGAATTTCTCGAGTTCGTTAATCCGTTCGCGAGGTATGGGAGTTTGAAGTTGAGGAATGGTTGAGAAACCTTCAAAATTTTCGCAGGTCTGATTCTCGAAACCAATAACTCGAATGGCCTAGGTCAAAAATACACCTACCGTTGTAATCGGGCGAGTTTCTGCTGTCAGATGCAACAGGAATTTCTCGAGTTCGTCAATCCGTTCACGAGATATGGGAGTTTGAAGTTAAGGAATGCTTGAGAAACCATCAAAATTTTCGCAAGTCTGATACTCGAATCCAATAACAAGTATGGCCTAGGGCAAAAATACACATACCGTTGTAATCGGGCGAGTTTCTGCTTTCAGATGCAATAGGAAATTCTCGAGTTCGTCAATCCGTTCGCGAGATATGGGAGTTTGAAGTTAAGGAATGCTTGAGAAACCATCAAAATTTTCGCAAGTCTGATACTCGAAACCAATAACTACAAAGGCCTAGGGGAAAATGCACATACCGTTGAAATCGGGCGAGTTTCTGCTTTCAGATGCAATAGGAAATTCTCGAGTTCGTCAATCCGTTCGCGAGATATGGGAGTTTGAAGTTAAGGAATGCTTGAGAAACCATCAAAGTTTTCGCAAGTCTGATACTCGAATCCAGTAACAAGTATGGCCTAGGGCAAAAATACACATACCGCTGTAATCGGGCGAGTTTCTGCTTTCAGATGCAATAGGAAATTCTCAAGTTCGTCAATCCGTTCGCGAGATATGGAAGTTTGAAGTTAAGGAATGATTGAGAAACCATCAAAATTTTCGCAAGTCTGATACTCGAAACCAATAACTGGAATGGCCTAGGGGAAGAGTACACACACCATTGTAATCGGGCGAGTCTCCACTTTCAGATGCAACTGGAATTTCTCGAGTTCGTCATTCCGTTCGCGAGATATGGGAGTTTGAAGTTAAGGAATGGTTGAGAAACCATCAAAATTTTCGCAATTCTGATGCTAGAAACCAATAACTACAATTCCCTAGGGAAAAAATACACATACCGTTGTAATCGGGCGAGTTTCTGCTTTCAGATGCAATAGGAAATTCTCGAGTTCGTCAATCCGTTCGCGAGATATGGGAGTTTGAAGTTAAGGAATGCTTGAGAAACCATCAAAATTTTCGCAAGTCTGATACTCGAAACCAATAACTACAAAGGCCTAGGGGAAAATGCACATACCGTTGAAATCGGGCGAGTTTCTTCTTTCAGATGCAATAGGAAATTCTCGAGTTCGTCGATCCGTTCGCGAGATATGGGAGTTTGAAGTTAAGGAATGCTTGAGAAACCATCAAAGTTTTCGCAAGTCTGATACTCGAATCCAATAACAAGTATGGCCTACGGCAAAAATACACATACCGCTGTAATCGGGCGAGTTTCTGCTTTCAGATGCAATAGGAAATTCTCAAGTTCGTCAAACCGTTCGCGAAATATGGAAGTTTGAAGTTAAGGAATGATTGAGAAACCATCAAAATTTTCGCAAGTCTGATACTCGAAACCAATAACTGGAATGGCCTAGGGGAAAAGTACACACACCATTGTAATCGGGCGAGTCTCCACTTTCAGATGCAACTGGAATTTCTCGAGATCGTCATTCCGCTCGCGAGATATGGGAGTTTGAAGTTAAGGAATGGTTGAGAAACCATCAAAATTTTCGCAAGTCTGATACTCGAAACCAATAACTACAAAGGCCTAGGGGAAAATGCACATACCGTTGAAATCGGGCGAGTTTCTTCTTTCAGATGCAATAGGAAATTCTCGAGTTCGTCAATCCGTTCGCGAGATATGGGAGTTTGAAGTTAAGGAATGGTTGAGAAACCATCACAATTTTCGCAAGTCTGATACTCGAAACAAATAACTACTATGGCCTAGGGCAAAAATACTCATACCGTTGTAATCGGGCGAGTTTCTGCTTTCAGATGCAATAGGAAATTCTCGAGTTCGTCAATCCGTTCGCGAGATATGGGAGTTTGAAGTTAAGGAATGCTTGAGAAACCATCAAAATTTTCGCAAGTCTGATACTCGAAACCAATAACTACAAAGGCCTAGGGGAAAATGCACATACCGTTGAAATCGGGCGAGTTTCTTCTTTCAGATGCAATAGGAAATTCTCGAGTTCGTCAATCCGTTCGCGAGATATGGGAGTTTGAAGTTAAGGAATGCTTGAGAAACCATCAAAGTTTTCGCAAGTCTGATACTCGAATCCAATAACAAGTATGGCCTAGGGCAAAAATACACCTACCGTTGTAATCGGGCGAGTTTCTGCTTTCAGATGCAATAGGAAATTCTCAAGTTCGTCAAACCGTTCGCGAGATATGGAAGTTTGAAGTTAAGGAATGATTGAGAAACCATCAAAATTTTCGCAAGTCTGATACTCGAAACCAATAACTGGAATGGCCTAGGGGAAAAGTACACACACCATTGTAGTCGGGCGAGTCTCCACTTTCAGATGCAACTGGAATTTCTCGAGATCGTCATTCCGTTCGCGAGATATGGGAGTTTGAAGTTAAGGAATGGTTGAGAAACCATTACAATTTTCGCAAGTCTGATACTCGAAACCAATAACTACTATGGCCTAGGGCAAATATACACGTACCGTTGTAATCGGGCGAGTTTCTACTTACAGATGCAATAGGAAATTCTCGAGTTCGTCAATCCGTTCGCGAGATATGGGAGTTTGAAGTTAAGGAATGCTTGAGAAACCATCAAAATTTTCGCAAGTCTGATACTCGAAACCAGTAACTACAAAGGACTAGGGGAAAAATGCACATACCGTTGAAATCGGGCGAGTTTCTGCTTTCAGATGCAATAGGAAATTCTCGAGTTCGTCAATCCGTTCGCGAGATATGGGAGTTTGAAGTTAAGGAATGCTTGAGAAACCATCAAAATTTTCGCAAGTCTGATACTCGAATCCAATAACAAGTATGGCCTAGGGCAAAAATACACATACCGTTGTAATCGGGCGAGTTTCTGCTTTCAGATGCAATAGGAAATTCTCGAGTTCGTCAATCCGTTCGCGAGATATGGGAGTTTGAAGTTAAGGAATGCTTGAGAAACCATCAAAATTTTCGCAAGTCTGATACTCGAAACCAATAACTACAAAGGCCTAGGGGAAAATGCACATACCGTTGAAATCGGGCGAGTTTCTTCTTTCAGATGCAATAGGAAATTCTCGAGTTCGTCGATCCGTTCGCGAGATATGGGAGTTTGAAGTTAAGGAATGCTTGAGAAACCATCAAAGTTTTCGCAAGTCTGATACTCGAATCCAATAACAAGTATGGCCTAGGGCAAAAATACACATACCGCTGTAATCGGGCGAGTTTCTGCTTTCAGATGCAATAGGAAATTCTCAAGTTCGTCAAACCGTTCGCGAAATATGGAAGTTTGAAGTTAAGGAATGATTGAGAAACCATCAAAATTTTCGCAAGTCTGATACTCGAAACCAATAACTGGAATGGCCTAGGGGAAAAGTACACACACCATTGTAATCGGGCGAGTCTCCACTTTCAGATGCAACTGGAATTTCTCGAGATCGTCATTCCGCTCGCGAGATATGGGAGTTTGAAGTTAAGGAATGGTTGAGAAACCATCAAAATTTTCGCAATTCTGATGCTAGAAACCAATAACTACAATTCCCTAGGGGAAAAATACACATACCGTTGTAATCGGGCGAGTTTCTGCTTTCAGATGCAACAGGAATTTCTCGAGTTCGTCAGTCCGTTCGCGAGATATGGGAGTTAGAAGTTATGGAATGCTTGAGAAACCATCAAAATTTTCGCAAGTCTGATACTCGAAACCAATAACTACTATGGCCTAGGGCAAAAATACACGTACCGTTGTAATCGGGCGAGTTTCTGCTTTCAGATGCAATAGGAAATTCTCGAGTTCGTCAATCCGTTCGCGAGATATGGGAGTTTGAAGTTATGGAATGCTTGAGAAACCATCAAAATTAACGCAAGTCTGATACTCGACGCCAATAACTACAAAGGCCTTGGGGAAAAATACACGCACCGTTGTAATCGGGCGAGTTTCTGCTTTGAGATGCAATAGGAAATTCTCGAGTTCGTCAATCCGTTCGCGAGATATGGGAGTTTGAAGTTATGGAATGCTTGAGAAACCATCAAAATTAACGCAAGTCTGATACTCGACTTCAATAACTACAAAGGCCTTGGGGAAAAATACACGCACCGTTGTAATCGGGCGAGTTTCTGCTTTGAGATGCAATAGGAAATTCTCGAGTTCGTCAATCCGTTCGCGAGATATGGGAGTTTGAAGTTAAGGAATGGTTGAGAAACCATCACAATTTTCGCAAGTCTGATACTCGAAACAAATAACTACTATGGCCTAGGGCAAAAATACTCATACCGTTGTAATCGGGCGAGTTTCTGCTTTCAGATGCAATAGGAAATTCTCGAGTTCGTCAATCCGTTCGCGAGATATGGGAGTTTGAAGTTAAGGAATGCTTGAGAAACCATCAAAATTTTCGCAAGTCTGATACTCGAAACCAATAACTACAAAGGCCTAGGGGAAAATGCACATACCGTTGAAATCGGGCGAGTTTCTTCTTTCAGATGCAATAGGAAATTCTCGAGTTCGTCAATCCGTTCGCGAGATATGGGAGTTTGAAGTTAAGGAATGCTTGAGAAACCATCAAAGTTTTCGCAAGTCTGATACTCGAATCCAATAACAAGTATGGCCTAGGGCAAAAATACACCTACCGTTGTAATCGGGCGAGTTTCTGCTTTCAGATGCAATAGGAAATTCTCAAGTTCGTCAAACCATTCGCGAGATATGGAAGTTTGAAGTTAAGGAATGATTGAGAAACCATCAAAATTTTCGCAAGTCTGATACTCGAAACCAATAACTGGAATGGCCTAGGGGAAAAGTACACACACCATTGTAGTCGGGCGAGTCTCCACTTTCAGATGCAACTGGAATTTCTCGAGATCGTCATTCCGTTCGCGAGATATGGGAGTTTGAAGTTAAGGAATGGTTGAGAAACCATCAAAATTTTCGCAATTCTGATGCTAGAAACCAATAACTACAATTCCCTAGGGGAAAAATACACATACCGTTGTAATCGGGCGAGTTTCTGCTTTCAGATGCAACAGGAATTTCTCGAGTTCGTCAGTCCGTTCGCGAGATATGGGAGTTAGAAGTTATGGAATGCTTGAGAAACCATCAAAATTTTCGCAAGTCTGATACTCGAAACCAATAACTACTATGGCCTAGGGCAAAAATACACGTACCGTTGTAATCGGGCGAGTTTCTGCTTTCAGATGCAATAGGAAATTCTCGAGTTCGTCAATCCGTTCGCGAGATATGGGAGTTTGAAGTTAAGGAATGCTTGAGAAACCATCAAAATTTTCGCAAGTCTGATACTCGAAACCAATAACTGGAATGGCCTATGGGAAAAGTACACACACCATTGTAATCGGGCGAGTCTCCACTTTCAGATGCAACTGGAATTTCTCGAGTTCGTCATTCCGTTCGCGAGATATGGGAGTCTGAAGTTAAGGAATGCTTGAGAAACCATCAAAATTAACGCAAGTCTGATACTCGACGCCAATAACTACAAAGGCCTTGGGGAAAAATACACGCACCGTTGTAATCGGGCGAGTTTCTGCTTTGAGATGCAATAGGAAATTCTCGAGTTCGTCAATCCGTTCGCGAGATATGGGAGTTTGAAGTTAAGGAATGGTTGAGAAACCATCACAATTTTCGCAAGTCTGATACTCGAAACAAATAACTACAATTCCCTAGGGGAAAAATACACATACCGTTGTAATCGGGCGAGTTTCTGCTTTCAGATGCAATAGGAATTTCTCGAGTTCGTCATTCCGTTCGCGAGATATGGGAGTTTGAAGTTATGGAATGGTTGAGAAACCATTACAATTTTCGGAAGTCTGATACTCGAAACCAATAACTACTATGGCCTAGGGCAAAAATACACGTACCGTTGTAATCGGGCGAGTTTCTGCTGTCAGATGCAACAGGAATTTCTCGAGATCGTCAATCCGTTCGCGAGATATGGGAGTTTGAAGTAAAGGAATGCTTGAGAAACTATCAAAATTTTCGCAAGTCTGATACTCGAAACCAATAACTATAAAGGCATAGGAGAAAAATGCACATACCGTTGAAATCGGGCGAGTTTCTGCTTTCAGATGCAATAGGAAATTCTCGAGTTCGTCAATCCGTTCGCGAGATATGGGAGTTTGAAGTTAAGGAATGCTTGATGAACCATCAAAATTATCGCAAGTCTGATACTCGAAGCCAATAACTATAAAGTTATAGGAGAAAAATGCACATACCGTTGAAATCGGGCGAGTTTCTGCTTTCAGATGCAATAGGAAATTCTCGAGTTCGTCAATCCGTTCGCGAGATATGGGAGTTTGAAGTTAAGGAATGCTTGATGAACCATCACAATTTTCGCAAGTCTGATACTCGAAACCTGTAACTACTATCGCCTAGGGCAAAAATACACGTACCGTTGTAATCGGGCGAGTTTCTGCTTTCAGATGCAACAGGAATTGCTCGAATTCGTCAATCCGTTCGCGAGATATGGGAGCTTGAAGTTAAGGAATGGTTGAGAAACCATCAAAATTTTCGCAATTCTGATGCTAGAAACCAATAATTACAATTCCCAAGGGGAAAAATACACATACCGTTGTTACCGGGCGAGTTTCTGCTTTCAGATGCAACAGGAATTTCTCGAGTTCGTCAATCCCTTCGCGAAAATGGGAGTTTGAAGTTAAGGAATGCTTGAGAATCCATCAAAATTATCGCAAGTCTGATACTCGAAGCCAATAGCTACAAAGGCCTTGGGGAAAAATACACGTACCGTTGTAATCGGGCGAGTTTCTGCTTTCAGATGCAATAGGAAATTCTCGAGTTCGTCAATCCGTTCGCGAGATATGGGAGTTTGAAGTTAAGGAATGGTTGGGAAACCATTACAATTTTCGGAAGTCTGATACTCGAAACCAATAACTACTATGGCCTAGGGCAAAAATACACGTACCGTTGTAATCGGGCGAGTTTCTGCTTTCAGATGCAATAGGAATTTCTCGAGTTCGTCATTCCGTTCGCGAGATATGGGAGTTTGAAGTTAAGGAATGGTTGAGAAACCATCAAAATTTTCGCAATTCTGATGCTAGAAACAAATAACTACAATGCCCTAGGGGAAAAATACACGTACCGTTGTAATCGGCCGAGTTTCTGCTGTCAGATGCAACAGGAATTTCTCGAGTTCGTCATTCCGTTCGCGAGATATGGGAGTTTGAAGTTAAGGAATGGTTGAGAAACCTTCAAAATTTTCGCTGGTCTGATACACGAAACCAATAACTGGAATGGCCTAGGTCAAAAATACACGTACCGTTGTAATCGGCCGAGTTTCTGCTGTCAGATGCAACAGGAATTTCTCGAGTTCGTCATTCCGTTCGCGAGATATGGGAGTTTGAAGTTAAGGAATGGTTGAGAAACCTTCAAAATTTTCGCTGGTCTGATACACGAAACCAATAACTGGAATGGCCTAGGTCAAAAATACACGTACCGTTGTAATCGGCCGAGTTTCTGCTGTCAGATGCAACAGGAATTTCTCGAGATCGTCAATCCGTTCGCGAGATATGGGAGTTTGAAGTAAAGGAATGCTTGAGAAACTATCAAAATTTTCGCAAGTCTGATACTCGAAACCAATAACTATAATGGCATAGGAGAAAAATGCACATACCGTTGAAATCGGGCGAGTTTCTGCTTTCAGATGCAATAGGAAATTCTCGAGTTCGTCAATCCGTTCGCGAGATATGGGAGTTTGAAGTTAAGGAATGCTTGATGAACCATCAAAATTATCGCAAGTCTGATACTCGAAGCCAATAACTACAAAGGCCTTGGGGAAAAATACACGCACCGTTGTAATCGGGCGAGTTTCTGCTTTCAGATGCAATAGGAAATTCTCGAGTTCGTCAATCCGTTCGCGAGATATGGGAGTTTGAAGTTAAGGAATGCTTGATGAACCATCACAATTTTCGCAAGTCTGATACTCGAAACCTGTAACTACTATGGCCTAGGGCAAAAATACACGTACCGTTGTAATCGGGAGAGTTTCTGCTTTCAGATGCAACAGGAATTGCTCGAATTCGTCAGTCCGTTCGCGAGATATGGGAGCTTGAAGTAAAGGAATGCTTGAGAAACCATCAAAATTTTCGCAAGTCTGATACTCGAAACCAATAACTGTAAAGGCATAGGAGAAAAATGCACATACCGTTGAAATCGGGCGAGTTTCTGCTTTCAGATGCAATAGGAAATTCTCGAGTTCGTCAATCCGTTCGCGAGATATGGGAGTTTGAAGTTAAGGAATGCTTGATGAACCATCACAATTTTCGCAAGTCTGATACTCGAAACCTGTAACTACTATGGCCTAGGGCAAAAATACACGTACCGTTGTAATCGGGCGAGTTTCTGCTTTCACATGCAACAGGAATTGCTCGAATTCGTCAATCCGTTCGCGAGATATGGGAGCTTGAAGTTAAGGAATGGTTGAGAAACCATCAAAATTTTCGCAATTCTGATGCTAGAAACCAATAATTACAATTCCCAAGGGGAAAAATACACATACCGTTGTTACCGGGCGAGTTTCTGCTTTCAGATGCAACAGGAATTTCTCGAGTTCGTCAATCCGTTCGCGAAAATGGGAGTTTGAAGTTAAGGAATGCTTGAGAATCCATCAAAATTATCGCAAGTCTGATACTCGAAGCCAATAACTACAAAGGCCTTGGGGAAAAATACACGTACCGTTGTAATCGGGCGAGTTTCTGCTTTCAGATGCAATAGGAAATTCTCGAGTTCGTCAATCCGTTCGCGAGATATGGGAGTTTGAAGTTAAGGAATGGTTGGGAAACCATTACAATTTTCGGAAGTCTGATACTCGAAACCAATAACTACTATGGCCTAGGGCAAAAATACACGTACCGTTGTAATCGGGCGAGTTTCTGCTTTCAGATGCAATAGGAATTTCTCGAGTTCGTCATTCCGTTCGCGAGATATGGGAGTTTGAAGTTAAGGAATGGTTGAGAAACCATCAGAATTTTCGCAATTCTGATGCTAGAAACAAATAACTACAATGCCCTAGGGGAAAAATACACATACCGTTGTAATCGGGCGAGTTTCTGCTTTCAGATGCAACAGGAATTTCTCGAGTTCGTCAATCCGTTCGCGGGATATGGGAGTTTGAAGTTAAGGAATGGTTGAGAAACCTTCAAAATTTTCGCTGGTCTGATACACGAAACCAATAACTGGAATGGCCTAGGTCAAAAATACACGTACCGTTGTAATCGGCCGAGTTTCTGCTGTCAGATGCAACAGGAATTTCTCGAGTTCGTCATTCCGTTCGCGAGATATGGGAGTTTGAAGTTAAGGAATGGTTGAGGAACCATCAAAATTTTCGCAATTCTGATGCTAGAAACCAATAACTACAATTCCCTAGGGGAAAAATACACATACCGTTGTAATCGGGCGAGTTTCTGCTTTCAGATGCAACAGGAATTTCTCGGGTTCGTCAGTCCGTTCGCGAGATATGGGAGTTAGAAGTTATGGAATGCTTGAGAAACCATCAAAATTTTCGCAAGTCTGATACTCGAAACCAATAACTACTATGGCCTAGGGCAAAAATTCACGTACCGTTGTAATCGGGCGAGTTTCTGCTTTCAGATGCAATAGGAAATTCTCGAGTTCGTCAATCCGTTCGCGAGATATGGGAGTTTCAAGTTATGGAATGCTTGAGAAACCATCAAAATTAACGCAAGTCTGATACTCGACGCCAATAACTACAAAGGCCTTGGGGAAAAATACACGCACCGTTGTAATCGGGCGAGTTTCTGCTTTGAGATGCAATAGGAAATTCTCGAGTTCGTCAATCCGTTCGCGAGATATGGGAGTTTGAAGTTAAGGAATGGTTGAGAAACCATCACAATTTTCGCAAGTCTGATACTCGAAACAAATAACTACTATGGCCTAGGGCAAAAATACACATACCGTTGTAATCGGGCGAGTTTCTGCTTTCAGATGCAACAGGAATTTCTCGAATTCGTCAATCCGTTCGCGAGATATGGGAGTTAGAAGTTATGGAATGCTTGAGAAACCATCAAAATTTTCGCAAGTCTGATACTCGAAACCAATAACTACTATGGCCTAGGGCAAAAATGCACGTACCGTTGTAATCGGGCGAGTTTCTGCTTTCAGATGCAATAGGAATTTCTCGAGTTCGTCATTCCGTTCGCGAGATATGGGAGTTTGAAGTTAAGGAATGGTTGAGAAACCATTACAATTTTCGGAAGTCTGATACTCGAAACCAATAACTACTATGGCCTAGGGCAAAAATACACGTACCGCTGTAATCGGGCGAGTTTCTGCTTTCAGATGCAATAGGAGATTCTCGAGTTCGTCAATCCGTTCGCGAGATATGGGAGTTTGAAGTTAAGGAATGCTTGAAAAACCATCAAAATTTTCGCAAGTCTGATACTCGAAACCAATAACTACTATGGCCTAGGGCAAAAATACACGTACCGTTGTAATCGGGCGAGTTTCTGCTTTCAGATGCAACAGGAATTTCTCGAGTTCGTCAATCCGTTCGCGAGATGTGGGAGTTTGAAGTTAAGGAATGGTTGAGAAACCTTCAAAATTTTCGCTGGTCTGATACACGAAACCAATAACTGGAATGGCCTAGGTCAAAAATACACGTACCGTTGTAATCGGCCGAGTTTCTGCTGTCAGATGCAACAGGAATTTCTCGAGATCGTCAATCCGTTCGCGAGATATGGGAGTTTGAAGTAAAGGAATGCTTGAGAAACCATCAAAATTTTCGCAAGTCTGATACTCGAAACCAATAACTATAAAGGCATAGGAGAAAAATGCACATACCGTTGAAATCGGGCGAGTTTCTGCTTTCAGATGCAATAGGAAATTCTCGAGTTCGTCAATCCGTTCGCGAGATATGGGAGTTTGAAGTTAAGGAATGCTTGATGAACCATCAAAATTATCGCAAGTCTGATACTCGAAGCCAATAACTACAAAGGCCTTGGGGAAAAATACACGCACCGTTGTAATCGGGCGAGTATCTGCTTTCAGATGCAATAGGAAATTCTCGAGTTCGTCAATCCGTTCGCGAGATATGGGAGTTTGAAGTTAAGGAATGCTTGAGAAACCATCAAAATTTTCGCAATTCTGATGCTAGAAACCAATAACTACAATTCCCTAGGGCAAAAATACACATGCCGTTGTAATCGGGCGAGTTTCTGCTTTCAGATGCAACAGGAATTTCTCGAATTCGTCAATCCGTTCGCGAGATATGGGAGTTTGAAGTTAAGGAATGGTTGAGAAACCATTACAATTTTCGGAAGTCTGATACTCGAAACCAATAACTACTATGGCCTAGGGCAAAAATGCACGTACCGTTGTAATCGGGCGAGTTTCTGCTTTCAGATGCAATAGGAATTTCTCGAGTTTGTCATTCCGTTCGCGAGATATGGGAGTTTGAAGTTAAGGAATGGTTGAGAAACCATTACAATTTTCGGAAGTCTGATACTCGAAACCAATAACTACTATGGCCTAGGGCAAAAATACACGTACCGTTGTAATCGGGCGAGTTTCTGCTTTCAGATGCAATAGGAAATTCTCGAGTTCGTCAATCCGTTCGCGAGATATGGGAGTTTGAAGTTATGGAACGCTTGAGAAACTATCAAAATTATCGCAAGTCTGATACTCGAATCCAATAACAAGTATGGCCTAGGGCAAAAATACACATACCGTTGTAATCGGGCGAGTTTCTGCTTTCAGATGCAACTGGAATTTCTCGAGTTCGTCATTCCGTTCGCGAGATATGGGAGTTTGAAGTTAAGGAATGGTTGAGAAACCATCAAAATTTTCGCAATTCTGATGCTAGAAACCAATAGCTACAATTCCCTAGGGGAAAAATACACATACCGTTGTAATCGGGCGAGTTTCTGCTTTCAGATGCAACAGGAATTTCTCGAGATCGTCAATCCGTTCGCGAGATATGGAAGTTAGAAGTTATGGAACGCTTGAGAAACCATCAAAATTTTCGCAAGTCTGATACTCGAAACCAATAACTACTATGGCCTAGGGCAAAAATACACGTACCGTTGTAATCGGGCGAGTTTCTGCTTTCAGATGCAATAGGAAATTCTCGAGTTCGTCAATCCGTTCGCGAGATATGGGAGTTTGAAGTTATGGAATGCTTGAGAAACCATCAAAATTATCGCAAGTCCGATACTCGAAGCCAATAACTACAAAGGCCTTGGGGAAAAATACACGCACCGTTGTAATCGGGCGAGTTTCTGCTTTCAGATGCAATAGGAAAATCTCGAGTTCGTCAATCCGTTCGCGAGATATGGGAGTTTGAAGTTAAGGAATGGTTGAGAAACCATCACAATTTTCGCAAGTCTGATACTCGAAACCAATAACTACTATGGCCTAGGGCAAAAATACAAATACCGTTGTAATCGGGCGAGTTTCTGCTTTCAGATGCAACAGGAATTTCTCGAATTCGTCAATCCGTTCGCGAGATATGGGAGTTAGAAGTTATGGAATGCTTGAGAAAGCATCAAAACTTTCGCAAGTCTGATACTCGAAACCAATAACTACTATGGCCTAGGGCAAAAATGCACATACCGTTGAATTCGGGCGAGTTTCTGCTTTCAGATGCAATAGGAAATTCTCAAGTTCGTCAATCCGTTCGCGAGATATGGGAGTTTGAAGTTAAGGAATGCTTGGGAAACCATCCAAATTTTCGCAAGTCTGATACTCGAATCCAATAACAAGTATGGCGTAGGGCAAAAATACACATACCGTTGTAATCGGGCGAGTTTCTGCTTTCAGATGCAATAGGAAATCATCGAGTTCGGCAATCCGTTCGCGAGATATGGGAGTTTGAAGTTAAGGAATGCTTGAGAAACCATCAAAATTTTCGCAAGTCTGATACTCGAAACCAATAACTACTATGGCCTAGGGCAAAAATGCAGATACCGTTGAAATCGGGCGAGTTTCTGCTTTCAGATGCAACAGGAATTTCTCGACTTCGTCAATCCGTTCGCGAGATATGGGAGTTTGAAGTTAAGGAATGGTTGAGAAACCTTCAAAATTTTCGCTGGTCTGATACACGAAACCAATAACTGGAATGGCCTAGGACAAAAATAAACGTACCGTTGTAATCGGGCGAGTTTCTGCTTTCAGATGCAACAGGAAATTCTCGAGTTCGTCTATCCGATCGCGAGATATGGAAGTTTGAAGTTAGGAATGCTTGAGAAACCATCAAAATCTTCGCTGGTCTGATACTCGAAACCAACAACTGGAATGGCCTAGGGGAAAAGTACACACACCGTTGTAATCGGGAGAGTTTCTGCTTTCAGATGCAACAGGAATTTCTCGAGATCGTCAATCCGTTCGCGAGATATGGAAGTTAGAAGTTATGGAACGCTTGAGAAACCATCAAAATTTTCGCAAGTCTGATACTCGAAACCAATAACTACTATGGCCTAGGGCAAAAATACACGTACCGTTGTAATCGGGCGAGTTTCTGCTTTCAGATGCAATAGGAAATTCTGGAGTTCGTCAATCCGTTCGCGAGATATGGGAGTTTGAAGTTATGGAATGCTTGAGAAACCATCAAAATTATCGCAAGTCTGATACTCGAAGCCAATAACTACAAAGGCCTTGGGGAAAAATACACGCACCGTTGTAATCGGGCGAGTTTCTGCTTTCAGATGCAATAGGAAAATCTCGAGTTCGTCAATCCGTTCGCGAGATATGGGAGTTTGAAGTTAAGGAATGGTTGAGAAACCATCACAATTTTCGCAAGTCTGATACTCGAAACCAATAACTACTATGGCCTAGGGCAAAAATACAAATACCGTTGTAATCGGTCGAGTTTCTGCTTTCAGATGCAACAGGAATTTCTCGAATTCGTCAATCCGTTCGCGAGATATGGGAGTTAGAAGTTATGGAATGCTTGAGAAACCATCAAAACTTTCGCAAGTCTGATACTCGAATCCAATAACAAGTATGGCGTAGGGCAAAAATACACATACCGTTGTAATCGGGCGAGTTTCTGCTTTCAGATGCAATAGGAAATCATCGAGTTCGGCAATCCGTTCGCGAGATATGGGAGTTTGAAGTTAAGGAATGCTTGAGAAACCATCAAAATTTTCGCAATTCTGATGCTAGAAACAAATAACTACAATGGACTAGGGGAAAAATACATACCGTTGAAATCGGGCGAGTTTATGCTTTCAGTTGCAACAGGAATTTCTCGAATTCGTCAATCCGTTCGCGAGATATGGGAGTTTGAAGTTAAGGAATGGTTGAGAAACCTTCAAAATTTTCGCTGGTCTGATACTCGAAACCAATAACTGGAATGGCCTAGGTCAAAAATACACGTACCGTTGTAATCGGGCGAGATTCTGCATTCAGATGCAATAGGAAATTCTCGAGTTCGTCAATCCGTTCGCGAGATATGGTAGTTTGAAGTTAAGGAATGGTTAAGAAACCATCAAAATTTTCGCAAGTCTGATACTCGAAACCAATAACTACAATGGACTAGGGGAAAAATACACATACGGTTGAAATCGGGCGAGTTTCTGCTTTCAGTTGCAACAGGAATTTCTCGAATTCGTCAATCCGTTCGCGAGATATGGGAGTTTGAAGTTAAGGAATGGTAGAGAAACCATCAAAATTTTCGCAAGTCTGATACTCGAAACCAATAACTACAAAGGCATAGGGGAAAAATGCACATACCTTTGTAATCGGGCCAGTTTCCGCTCTCAGATGCAACAGGAATTTCTCGAGTTCGTCATTCCGTTCGCGAGATATGGGAATTTGAAGTTAAGGAATGGTTGAGAAACCATCAAAATTTTCGCAATTCTGATGCTAGAAACCAATAACTACAATGGCCTAGGGGAAAAATACACATTCCATTGTAATCGGGCGAGTTTCTGCTTTCAGATGCAACAAGAATTTCTCGAGTTCGTCAATCCGTTCGCGAGATATGGGAGTTAGAAGTTATGGAATGCTTGAGAAACCATCAAAATTTTCGCAAGTCTGATACTCGAAACCAATAACTACAAAGGCATAGGGGAAAAATGCACATACCTTTGTAATCGGGCGAGTTTCCACTTTCAGATGCAACAGGAATTTCTCGAGTTCGTCATTCCGTTCGCGAGATATGGGAGTTTGAAGTTAAGGAATGGTTGAGAAACCATCAAAATTTCCGCTGGTCTGATTCTCGAAACCAATAACTGGAATGGCCTAGGGGAAAAGTACACACACCATTGTAATCGGGCGAGTTTCTACTTTCAGATACAACAGGAATTTCTCGAGTTCGTCATTGCGTTCGCGAGATATGGGAGTTTGAAGTAAAGGAATGGTTGAGAAATCATCAAAATTTTCGCAAGTCTGATACTCGAATCCAATAACTACTATGGCCTAGGGCAAAAATACACATACCGTTGTAATCGGGCGAGTTTCTGCTTTCAGATGCAATAGGAAATTCTCGAGTTCGTCAATCCGTTCGCGAGATATGGGAGTTTGAAGTTAAGGAATGCTTGAGAAACCATCAAAATTTTCGCTGGTCTGATACTCGAAACCAATAACTACAAAGGCCTAGTGGAAAAGTACACACACCATTGTATTCGGGCGAGTTTCTACTTCCACATGCAACAGGAATTTCTCGAGTTCGTCAATCCGTTCGCGAGATATGGGAGTTTGAAGTTAAGGAATGGTTGAGAAACCATCAAAATTTCCGCTGGTCTGATTCTCGAAACCAATAACTGGAATGGCCTAGGGGAAAAGTACACACACCATTGTAATCGGGCGAGTTTCTACTTTCAGATACAACAGGAATTTCTCGAGTTCGTCATTGCGTTCGCGAGATATGGGAGTTTGAAGTTAAGGAATGGTTGGGAAACCATTACAATTTTCGGAAGTCTGATACTCGAAACCAATAACTACTATGGCCTAGGGCAAAAATACACGTACCGTTGTAATCGGGCGAGTTTCTGCTTTCAGATGCAATAGGAATTTCTCGAGTTCGTCATTCCGTTCGCGAGATATGGGAGTTTGAAGTTAAGGAATGGTTGAGAAACCATCAAAATTTTCGCAATTCTGATGCTAGAAACCAATAATTACAATTCCCAAGGGGAAAAATACACATACCGTTGTTACCGGGCGAGTTTCTGCTTTCAGATGCAACAGGAATTTCTCGAGTTCGTCAATCCGTTCGCGAAAATGGGAGTTTGAAGTTAAGGAATGCTTGAGAATCCATCAAAATTATCGCAAGTCTGATACTCGAAGCCAATAACTACAAAGGCCTTGGGGAAAAATACACGTACCGTTGTAATCGGGCGAGTTTCTGCTTTCAGATGCAATAGGAAATTCTCGAGTTCGTCATTCCGTTCGCGAGATATGGGATTTTGAAGTTACGGAATGGTTGGGAAACCATTACAATTTTCGGAAGTCTGATACTCGAAACCAATAACTACTATGGCCTAGGGCAAAAATACACGTACCGTTGTAATCGGGCGAGTTTCTGCTTTCAGATGCAATAGGAATTTCTCGAGTTCGTCATTCCGTTCGCGAGATATGGGAGTTTGAAGTTAAGGAATGGTTGAGAAACCATCAGAATTTTCGCAATTCTGATGCTAGAAACAAATAACTACAATGCCCTAGGTCAAAAATACACATACCGTTGTAATCGGGCGAGTTTCTGCTTTCAGATGCAATAGGAAATTCTCGAGTTCGTCAATCCGTTCGCGAGATATGGGAGTTTCAAGTTATGGAATGCTTGAGAAACCATCAAAATTAACGCAAGTCTGATACTCGACGCCAATAACTACAAAGGCCTTGGGGAAAAATACACGCACCGTTGTAATCGGGCGAGTTTCTGCTTTGATATGCAATAGGAAATTCTCGAGTTCGTCAATCCGTTCGCGAGATATGGGAGTTTGAAGTTAAGGAATGGTTGAGAAACCATCACAATTTTCGCAAGTCTGATACTCGAAACAAATAACTACTATGGCCTAGGGCAAAAATACACATACCGTTGTAATCGGGCGAGTTTCTGCTTTCAGATGCAACAGGAATTTCTCGAATTCGTCAATCCGTTCGCGAGATATGGGAGTTAGAAGTTATGGAATGCTTGAGAAACCATCAAAATTTTCGCAAGTCTGATACTCGAAACCAATAACTACTATGGCCTAGGGCAAAAATGCACGTACCGTTGTAATCGGGCGAGTTTCTGCTTTCAGATGCAATAGGAATTTCTCGAGTTCGTCATTCCGTTCGCGAGATATGGGAGTTTGAAGTTAAGGAATGGTTGAGAAACCATTACAATTTTCGGAAGTCTGATACTCGAAACCAATAACTACTATGGCCTAGGGCAAAAATACACGTACCGCTGTAATCGGGCGAGTTTCTGCTTTCAGATGCAATAGGAAATTCTCGAGTTCGTCAATCCGTTCGCGAGATATGGGAGTTTGAAGTTAAGGAATGCTTGAGAAACCATCAAAATTTTCGCTGGTCTGATACTCGAAACCAATAACTACAAAGGCCTAGTGGAAAAGTACACACACCATTGTATTCGGGCGAGTTTCTACTTCCACATGCAACAGGAATTTCTCGAGTTCGTCAATCCGTTCGCGAGATATGGGAGTTTGAAGTTAAGGAATGGTTGAGAAACCATCAAAATTTCCGCTGGTCTGATTCTCGAAACCAATAACTGGAATGGCCTAGGGGAAAAGTACACACACCATTGTAATCGGGCGAGTTTCTACTTTCAGATACAACAGGAATTTCTCGAGTTCGTCATTGCGTTCGCGAGATATGGGAGTTTGAAGTTAAGGAATGGTTGGGAAACCATTACAATTTTCGGAAGTCTGATACTCGAAACCAATAACTACTATGGCCTAGGGCAAAAATACACGTACCGTTGTAATCGGGCGAGTTTCTGCTTTCAGATGCAATAGGAATTTCTCGAGTTCGTCATTCCGTTCGCGAGATATGGGAGTTTGAAGTTAAGGAATGGTTGAGAAACCATCAAAATTTTCGCAATTCTGATGCTAGAAACCAATAATTACAATTCCCAAGGGGAAAAATACACATACCGTTGTTACCGGGCGAGTTTCTGCTTTCAGATGCAACAGGAATTTCTCGAGTTCGTCAATCCGTTCGCGAAAATGGGAGTTTGAAGTTAAGGAATGCTTGAGAATCCATCAAAATTATCGCAAGTCTGATACTCGAAGCCAATAACTACAAAGGCCTTGGGGAAAAATACACGTACCGTTGTAATCGGGCGAGTTTCTGCTTTCAGATGCAATAGGAAATTCTCGAGTTCGTCATTCCGTTCGCGAGATATGGGATTTTGAAGTTACGGAATGGTTGGGAAACCATTACAATTTTCGGAAGTCTGATACTCGAAACCAATAACTACTATGGCCTAGGGCAAAAATACACGTACCGTTGTAATCGGGCGAGTTTCTGCTTTCAGATGCAATAGGAATTTCTCGAGTTCGTCATTCCGTTCGCGAGATATGGGAGTTTGAAGTTAAGGAATGGTTGAGAAACCATCAGAATTTTCGCAATTCTGATGCTAGAAACAAATAACTACAATGCCCTAGGTCAAAAATACACATACCGTTGTAATCGGGCGAGTTTCTGCTTTCAGATGCAATAGGAAATTCTCGAGTTCGTCAATCCGTTCGCGAGATATGGGAGTTTCAAGTTATGGAATGCTTGAGAAACCATCAAAATTAACGCAAGTCTGATACTCGACGCCAATAACTACAAAGGCCTTGGGGAAAAATACACGCACCGTTGTAATCGGGCGAGTTTCTGCTTTGATATGCAATAGGAAATTCTCGAGTTCGTCAATCCGTTCGCGAGATATGGGAGTTTGAAGTTAAGGAATGGTTGAGAAACCATCACAATTTTCGCAAGTCTGATACTCGAAACAAATAACTACTATGGCCTAGGGCAAAAATACACATACCGTTGTAATCGGGCGAGTTTCTGCTTTCAGATGCAACAGGAATTTCTCGAATTCGTCAATCCGTTCGCGAGATATGGGAGTTAGAAGTTATGGAATGCTTGAGAAACCATCAAAATTTTCGCAAGTCTGATACTCGAAACCAATAACTACTATGGCCTAGGGCAAAAATGCACGTACCGTTGTAATCGGGCGAGTTTCTGCTTTCAGATGCAATAGGAATTTCTCGAGTTCGTCATTCCGTTCGCGAGATATGGGAGTTTGAAGTTAAGGAATGGTTGAGAAACCATTACAATTTTCGGAAGTCTGATACTCGAAACCAATAACTACTATGGCCTAGGGCAAAAATACACGTACCGCTGTAATCGGGCGAGTTTCTGCTTTCAGATGCAATAGGAGATTCTCGAGTTCGTCAATCCGTTCGCGAGATATGGGAGTTTGAAGTTAAGGAATGCTTGAAAAACCATCAAAATTTTCGCAAGTCTGATACTCGAAACCAATAACTACTATGGCCTAGGGCAAAAATACACGTACCGTTGTAATCGGGCGAGTTTCTG
The DNA here is from genome assembly GCF_051014685.1 of Ptiloglossa arizonensis. NCBI lineage: Eukaryota > Metazoa > Arthropoda > Insecta > Hymenoptera > Colletidae > Ptiloglossa > Ptiloglossa arizonensis. The sequence goes on from NW_027478801.1 coordinate 337,474, forward strand.
CTTTCAGATGCAACAGGAATTTCTCGAGTTCGTCAATCCGTTCGCGAGATGTGGGAGTTTGAAGTTAAGGAATGGTTGAGAAACCTTCAAAATTTTCGCTGGTCTGATACACGAAACCAATAACTGGAATGGCCTAGGTCAAAAATACACGTACCGTTGTAATCGGCCGAGTTTCTGCTGTCAGATGCAACAGGAATTTCTCGAGATCGTCAATCCGTTCGCGAGATATGGGAGTTTGAAGTAAAGGAATGCTTGAGAAACCATCAAAATTTTCGCAAGTCTGATACTCGAAACCAATAACTATAAAGGCATAGGAGAAAAATGCACATACCGTTGAAATCGGGCGAGTTTCTGCTTTCAGATGCAATAGGAAATTCTCGAGTTCGTCAATCCGTTCGCGAGATATGGGAGTTTGAAGTTAAGGAATGCTTGATGAACCATCAAAATTATCGCAAGTCTGATACTCGAAGCCAATAACTACAAAGGCCTTGGGGAAAAATACACGCACCGTTGTAATCGGGCGAGTATCTGCTTTCAGATGCAATAGGAAATTCTCGAGTTCGTCAATCCGTTCGCGAGATATGGGAGTTTGAAGTTAAGGAATGCTTGAGAAACCATCAAAATTTTCGCAATTCTGATGCTAGAAACCAATAACTACAATTCCCTAGGGCAAAAATACACATGCCGTTGTAATCGGGCGAGTTTCTGCTTTCAGATGCAACAGGAATTTCTCGAATTCGTCAATCCGTTCGCGAGATATGGGAGTTTGAAGTTAAGGAATGGTTGAGAAACCATTACAATTTTCGGAAGTCTGATACTCGAAACCAATAACTACTATGGCCTAGGGCAAAAATGCACGTACCGTTGTAATCGGGCGAGTTTATGCTTTCAGATGCAATAGGAATTTCTCGAGTTTGTCATTCCGTTCGCGAGATATGGGAGTTTGAAGTTAAGGAATGGTTGAGAAACCATTACAATTTTCGGAAGTCTGATACTCGAAACCAATAACTACTATGGCCTAGGGCAAAAATACACGTACCGTTGTAATCGGGCGAGTTTCTGCTTTCAGATGCAATAGGAAATTCTCGAGTTCGTCAATCCGTTCGCGAGATATGGGAGTTTGAAGTTATGGAACGCTTGAGAAACTATCAAAATTATCGCAAGTCTGATACTCGAATCCAATAACAAGTATGGCCTAGGGCAAAAATACACATACCGTTGTAATCGGGCGAGTTTCTGCTTTCAGATGCAACTGGAATTTCTCGAGTTCGTCATTCCGTTCGCGAGATATGGGAGTTTGAAGTTAAGGAATGGTTGAGAAACCATCAAAATTTTCGCAATTCTGATGCTAGAAACCAATAGCTACAATTCCCTAGGGGAAAAATACACATACCGTTGTAATCGGGCGAGTTTCTGCTTTCAGATGCAACAGGAATTTCTCGAGATCGTCAATCCGTTCGCGAGATATGGAAGTTAGAAGTTATGGAACGCTTGAGAAACCATCAAAATTTTCGCAAGTCTGATACTCGAAACCAATAACTACTATGGCCTAGGGCAAAAATACACGTACCGTTGTAATCGGGCGAGTTTCTGCTTTCAGATGCAATAGGAAATTCTCGAGTTCGTCAATCCGTTCGCGAGATATGGGAGTTTGAAGTTATGGAATGCTTGAGAAACCATCAAAATTATCGCAAGTCCGATACTCGAAGCCAATAACTACAAAGGCCTTGGGGAAAAATACACGCACCGTTGTAATCGGGCGAGTTTCTGCTTTCAGATGCAATAGGAAAATCTCGAGTTCGTCAATCCGTTCGCGAGATATGGGAGTTTGAAGTTAAGGAATGGTTGAGAAACCATCACAATTTTCGCAAGTCTGATACTCGAAACCAATAACTACTATGGCCTAGGGCAAAAATACAAATACCGTTGTAATCGGGCGAGTTTCTGCTTTCAGATGCAACAGGAATTTCTCGAATTCGTCAATCCGTTCGCGAGATATGGGAGTTAGAAGTTATGGAATGCTTGAGAAAGCATCAAAACTTTCGCAAGTCTGATACTCGAAACCAATAACTACTATGGCCTAGGGCAAAAATGCACATACCGTTGAATTCGGGCGAGTTTCTGCTTTCAGATGCAATAGGAAATTCTCAAGTTCGTCAATCCGTTCGCGAGATATGGGAGTTTGAAGTTAAGGAATGCTTGGGAAACCATCCAAATTTTCGCAAGTCTGATACTCGAATCCAATAACAAGTATGGCGTAGGGCAAAAATACACATACCGTTGTAATCGGGCGAGTTTCTGCTTTCAGATGCAATAGGAAATCATCGAGTTCGGCAATCCGTTCGCGAGATATGGGAGTTTGAAGTTAAGGAATGCTTGAGAAACCATCAAAATTTTCGCAAGTCTGATACTCGAAACCAATAACTACTATGGCCTAGGGCAAAAATGCAGATACCGTTGAAATCGGGCGAGTTTCTGCTTTCAGATGCAACAGGAATTTCTCGACTTCGTCAATCCGTTCGCGAGATATGGGAGTTTGAAGTTAAGGAATGGTTGAGAAACCTTCAAAATTTTCGCTGGTCTGATACACGAAACCAATAACTGGAATGGCCTAGGACAAAAATAAACGTACCGTTGTAATCGGGCGAGTTTCTGCTTTCAGATGCAACAGGAAATTCTCGAGTTCGTCAATCCGATCGCGAGATATGGAAGTTTGAAGTTAGGAATGCTTGAGAAACCATCAAAATCTTCGCTGGTCTGATACTCGAAACCAACAACTGGAATGGCCTAGGGGAAAAGTACACACACCGTTGTAATCGGGAGAGTTTCTGCTTTCAGATGCAACAGGAATTTCTCGAGATCGTCAATCCGTTCGCGAGATATGGAAGTTAGAAGTTATGGAACGCTTGAGAAACCATCAAAATTTTCGCAAGTCTGATACTCGAAACCAATAACTACTATGGCCTAGGGCAAAAATACACGTACCGTTGTAATCGGGCGAGTTTCTGCTTTCAGATGCAATAGGAAATTCTGGAGTTCGTCAATCCGTTCGCGAGATATGGGAGTTTGAAGTTATGGAATGCTTGAGAAACCATCAAAATTATCGCAAGTCTGATACTCGAAGCCAATAACTACAAAGGCCTTGGGGAAAAATACACGCACCGTTGTAATCGGGCGAGTTTCTGCTTTCAGATGCAATAGGAAAATCTCGAGTTCGTCAATCCGTTCGCGAGATATGGGAGTTTGAAGTTAAGGAATGGTTGAGAAACCATCACAATTTTCGCAAGTCTGATACTCGAAACCAATAACTACTATGGCCTAGGGCAAAAATACAAATACCGTTGTAATCGGTCGAGTTTCTGCTTTCAGATGCAACAGGAATTTCTCGAATTCGTCAATCCGTTCGCGAGATATGGGAGTTAGAAGTTATGGAATGCTTGAGAAACCATCAAAACTTTCGCAAGTCTGATACTCGAATCCAATAACAAGTATGGCGTAGGGCAAAAATACACATACCGTTGTAATCGGGCGAGTTTCTGCTTTCAGATGCAATAGGAAATCATCGAGTTCGGCAATCCGTTCGCGAGATATGGGAGTTTGAAGTTAAGGAATGCTTGAGAAACCATCAAAATTTTCGCAAGTCTGATACTCGAAACCAATAACTAGTATGGCCTAGGGCAAAAATGCACATACCGTTGAAATCGGGCGAGATTCTGCTTTCAGATGCAACAGGAATTTCTCGACTTCGTCAATCCGTTCGCGAGATATGGGAGTTTGAAGTTAAGGAATGGTTGAGAAACCTTCAAAATTTTCGCTGGTCTGATACACGAAACCAATAACTGGAATGGCCTAGGTCAAAAATACACGTACCGTTGTAATCGGGCGAGTTTATGCTTTCAGATGCAACAAGAATTTCTCGAGTTCGTCATTCCGTTCGCGAGATATGGGAGTTTGAAGTTAAGGAATGGTTGAGAAGGCATCAAAATTTTCGCAAGTCTGATACTCGAAACCAATAACTACAAAGGCATAGGGGAAAAATGCACATACCTTTGTAATCGGGCGAGTTTCCACTTTCAGATGCAATAGGAATTTCTCGAGTTCGTCATACCGTTCGCGAGATATGGGAGTTTGAAGTTAAGGAATGGTTGAGAAGCCATCAAAATGTTCGCAATTCTGATGCTAGAAACAAATAACTACAATGGACTAGGGGAAAAATACATACCGTTGAAATCGGGCGAGTTTATGCTTTCAGTTGCAACAGGAATTTCTCGAATTCGTCAATCCGTTCGCGAGATATGGGAGTTTGAAGTTAAGGAATGGTTGAGAAACCTTCAAAATTTTCGCTGGTCTGATACTCGAGACCAATAACTGGAATGGCCTAGGTCAAAAATACACGTACCGTTGTAATCGGGCGAGTTTATGCTTTCAGATGCAACAAGAATTTCTCGAGTTCGTCATTCCGTTCGCGAGATATTGGAGTTTGAAGTTAAGGAATGGTTGAGAAGTCATCAAAATTTTCGCAAGTCTGATACTCGAAACCAATAACTACAAAGGCATAGGGGAAAAATGCACATACCTTTGTAATCGGGCGAGTTTCCACTTTCAGATGCAATAGGAATTTCTCGAGTTCGTCATACCGTTCGCGAGATATGGGAGTTTGAAGTTAAGGAATGGTTGAGAAACCATCAAAATGTTCGCAATTCTGATGCTAGAAACAAATAACTACAATGGACTAGGGGAAAAATACATACCGTTGAAATCGGGCGAGTTTATGCTTTCAGTTGCAACAGGAATTTCTCGAATTCGTCAATCCGTTCGCGAGATATGGGAGTTTGAAGTTAAGGAATGGTTGAGAAACCTTCAAAATTTTCGCTGGTCTGATACTCGAAACCAATAACTGGAATGGCCTAGGTCAAAAATACACGTACCGTTGTAATCGGGCGAGATTCTGCATTCAGATGCAATAGGAAATTCTCGAGTTCGTCAATCCGTTCGCGAGATATGGTAGTTTGAAGTTAAGGAATGGTTAAGAAACCATCAAAATTTTCGCAAGTCTGATACTCGAAACCAATAACTACAATGGACTAGGGGAAAAATACACATACGGTTGAAATCGGGCGAGTTTCTGCTTTCAGTTGCAACAGGAATTTCTCGAATTCGTCAATCCGTTCGCGAGATATGGGAGTTTGAAGTTAAGGAATGGTAGAGAAACCATCAAAATTTTCGCAAGTCTGATACTCGAAACCAATAACTACAAAGGCATAGGGGAAAAATGCACATACCTTTGTAATCGGGCCAGTTTCCGCTCTCAGATGCAACAGGAATTTCTCGAGTTCGTCATTCCGTTCGCGAGATATGGGAATTTGAAGTTAAGGAATGGTTGAGAAACCATCAAAATTTTCGCAATTCTGATGCTAGAAACCAATAACTACAATGGCCTAGGGGAAAAATACACATTCCATTGTAATCGGGCGAGTTTCTGCTTTCAGATGCAACAAGAATTTCTCGAGTTCGTCAATCCGTTCGCGAGATATGGGAGTTAGAAGTTATGGAATGCTTGAGAAACCATCAAAATTTTCGCAAGTCTGATACTCGAAACCAATAACTACAAAGGCATAGGGGAAAAATGCACATACCTTTGTAATCGGGCGAGTTTCCACTTTCAGATGCAACAGGAATTTCTCGAGTTCGTCATTCCGTTCGCGAGATATGGGAGTTTGAAGTTAAGGAATGGTTGAGAAACCATCAAAATTTCCGCTGGTCTGATTCTCGAAACCAATAACTGGAATGGCCTAGGGGAAAAGTACACACACCATTGTAATCGGGCGAGTTTCTACTTTCAGATACAACAGGAATTTCTCGAGTTCGTCATTGCGTTCGCGAGATATGGGAGTTTGAAGTAAAGGAATGGTTGAGAAATCATCAAAATTTTCGCAAGTCTGATACTCGAATCCAATAACTACTATGGCCTAGGGCAAAAATACACATACCGTTGTAATCGGGCGAGTTTCTGCTTTCAGATGCAATAGGAAATTCTCGAGTTCGTCAATCCGTTCGCGAGATATGGGAGTTTGAAGTTAAGGAATGCTTGAGAAACCATCAAAATTTTCGCTGGTCTGATACTCGAAACCAATAACTACAAAGGCCTAGTGGAAAAGTACACACACCATTGTATTCGGGCGAGTTTCTACTTCCACATGCAACAGGAATTTCTCGAGTTCGTCAATCCGTTCGCGAGATATGGGAGTTTGAAGTTAAGGAATGGTTGAGAAACCATCAAAATTTCCGCTGGTCTGATTCTCGAAACCAATAACTGGAATGGCCTAGGGGAAAAGTACACACACCATTGTAATCGGGCGAGTTTCTACTTTCAGATACAACAGGAATTTCTCGAGTTCGTCATTGCGTTCGCGAGATATGGGAGTTTGAAGTAAAGGAATGGTTGAGAAATCATCAAAATTTTCGCAAGTCTGATACTCGAATCCAATAACTAAAATGGCCTAGGGCAAAAATGCACATACCGTTGAAATCGGGCGAGTTTCTGCTTTCAGATGCAACAGGAATTTCTCGAGTTCGTCAATCCGTTCGCGGGATATGGGAGTTTGAAGTTAAGGAATGCTTGAGATACCATCAAAATTATCGCAAGTCTGATACTCGAAACCAATAACTACAAAGGCCTTGGGGAAAAATACACGTACCGTTGTAATCGGGCGAGTTCATGCTTTCAGATGCAACAGGAATTTCTCGAGTTCGTCAATCCGTTCGCGAGATGTGGGAGTTTGAAGTTATGGAATGCTTGAGAAACCATCAAAATTTTCGCAAGTCTGATACTCGAAACCAATAACTACAAAGGCATAGGGGAAGAATGCACATACCTTTGTAATCGGGCGAGTTTCCGCTCTCAGATGCAACAGGAATTTCTCGAGTTCGTCATTCCGTTCGCGAGATATGGGATTTTGAAGTTACGGAATGGTTGAGAAACCATCAAAATTTTCGCAATTCTGATACTCGAAACCAATAACTACAAAGGCATTGGGGAAAAATACACGTACCGTTGTAATCGGGCGAGTTTCTACTTTCTGATGCAACATTAACTTCTCGAGTTCGTCAATCCGTTTGCGAGATATGGGAGTTTGAAGTTAAGGAATGGTTGAGAAACCATCAAAACTTTCGCAAGTCTGATACTCGAAACCAATAACTACACAGGCCTAGGGGAAAAATACACATACCGTTGTAATCGGGCGAGTTTCTACTTCCAGATGCAACAGGAATTTCTCGCGTTCGTCAATCCGTTCGCGAGATATGGGAGTTTGAAGTTAAGGAATGGTTGAGAAACCATCAAAATTTTCTCAAGTCTGATACTCGAAACCAATAACTGGAATGGCCTAGGGGAAAAGTACACATACCGTTGTAATCGGGCGACTTTCTACTTTCACATGCAACAGGAATTTCTCGAGTTCGTCAATCCATTCACGGGATATGGGAGTTTGAAGTTAAGGAATGGTTGAGAAGCCATCAAAATTTTCGCAAGTCTGATACTCGAAACCAATAACTACAAATGCCTAGGGGAAAAATACACATACCATTTGATCGGGCGAGATTCTACTTTCACATGCAACAGGAATTTCTGGTGCTCGTCAATCCGTTCGCGAGATATGGAAGTATGACGTTAATGCATACTTGAGAAACCATCAAAATTTTCGCTGGTCTGATACTCGAAAACAACAACTGGAATGGCCTAGGGGAAAAGAACACATACCATTGTAATCGGGCGAGTTTCTGCTTCCAGATGCAATAGGAAATTCTCGAGTTCGTCAATCCGTTCGCGAGATATGGAAGTTTGAAGTTAAGGCATGCTTGAGAAACCATCAAAATTTTCGCTGGTCTGATACTCGAAAACAACAACTGGAATGGCCTAGGGGAAAAGAACACATACCATTGTAATCGGGCGAGTTTCTGCTTTTAGATGCAATAGGAAATTCTCGAGTTCGTCAATCTGTTCGCGAGATATGGAAGTTTGAAGTTAAGGCATGCTTGAGAAACCATCAAAATTTTCGCTGGTCTAATACTCGAAACCAACAACTGGAATGACCAAGGGGAAAAGTACACACACCGTTGTAATCGGGCGAGTTTCTGCTTTCAGATGCAATAGGAAATTCTCGAGTTCGTCAATCTGTTCGCGAGATATGGAAGTTTGAAGTTAAGGCATGCTTGAGAAACCATCAAAATTTTCGCTGGTCTAATACTCGAAACCAGTAACTGGAATGGCCTAGGGGAAAAGTACACACACCATTGTATTCGGGCGTGTTTCTACTTTCACATGCAACAGGAATTTCTCGAGTTCGTCAATGCGTTCGCGAGGTATGGGAGTTTGAAGTTAAGGAATGGCTGAGAAATCATCAAAATTTTCGCAAGTCTGATACTCGAATCCAATAACTACTATGGCCTAGGGCAAAAGTACACATACCGTTGTAATCGGGCGAGTTTCTGCTTTCAGATGCAATAGGAAATTCTCGAGTTCGTCAATCCGTTCGGGAGATATGGAATTTTGAAGTTAAGGAATGTTTGAGGCACGATCAAAATTTTCGCAAGTCTGATTCTCGAAACCAATAACTACAAAGGCCTAGGGGAAAAATACACATACCGTTGTAATCGGGCGAGTTTCTACTTTCAGATGCAAAGGAATTTCTCGAGTTCGTCATTCCGTTCGCGAGATATGGGAGTTTGAAATTAAGGAATGTTTGAGAAACCATCAAAATTTTCACTGGTCTGATACTCGAAACCAATAACTGGAATGGCCTAGTAGAAAAGTACACACACCATTGTATTCGGGCGTGTTTCTACTTTCAGATGCAACAGGAATTTCTCGAGTTCGTCAATCCGTTCGCGAGATATGGGAGTTTGAAGTTAAGGAATGGTTGAGAAACCATCAAAATTTTCGCAAGTCTGATACTCGAAACCAATATCTACAAAGGCCTAGGGGAAAAATACACATACCGTTGTAATCGGGCGAGTTTCTACTTTCAGATTCAACAGGAATTTCTCGCGTTCGTCAATCCGTTCGCGAGATATGGGAGTTTGAAATTAAGGAATGGTTGAGAAACCATCAAAATTTTCGCATGTCTGATACTCGAAACCAATAACTGGAATGGCCTAGGGGAAAAGTATACATACTGTTGTAATCGGGCGACTTTCTACTTTCACATGCAACAGGAATTTCTCGAGTTCGTCAATCCATTCGCGGGATATGGGAGTTTGAAGTTAAGGAGTGGTTGAGAAACCATCAAAATTTTCGCAAGTCTGATACTCGAAACCAATAACTACAAATGCCTAGGGGAAAAATACACATGCCATTTGATCGGGCGAGATTCTACTTTCACATGCAACAGGAATTTCTCGAGTTCGTCAATCCGTTCGCGAGATATGGAAATTTGAAGTTAAGGAATGGTTGAGAAAGCATCAAAATTTTCGCTGGTCGAATACTCGAAACAAATAACTTGAATGGCCTAGGGGAAAAGTACAAACACCATTGTAATCGGGCTGGTTTCTACTTTCAGATACAACAGGAATTTCTCGAGTTCGTCAATGCGTTCGCGAGGTATGGGAGTTTGAAGTTAAGGAATGGTTGAGAAACCATCAAAATTTTCGCAAGTCTGATACTGGAAACCAATAACTACAATGGCCTAGGGGAAAAATACACATACCATTGTAATCGGGCGAGTTTCTACATTCAGATACAACAGGAATTTCACGAGTTCGACAATGCGTTCGCGAGATATGGGAGTTTGAAGTTAAGGAATGGTTGAGAAACCATCAAAATTTTCGCAAGTCTGATACTCGAAACCAATAACTACAAATGCCTAGGGGAAAAATACACATGCCATTTGATCGGGCGAGATTCTACTTTCACATGCAACAGGAATTTCTCGAGTTCGTCAATCCGTTCGCGAGATATGGAAATTTGAAGTTAAGGAATGGTTGAGAAAGCATCAAAATTTTCGCTGGTCGAATATTCGAAACAAATAACTTGAATGGCCTAGGGGAAAAGTACAAACACCATTGTAATCGGGCTGGTTTCTACTTTCAGATTCAACAGGAATTTCTCGCGTTCGTCAATCCGTTCGCGAGATATGGGAGTTTGAAATTAAGGAATGGTTGAGAAACCATCAAAATTTTCGCATGTCTGATACTCGAAACCAATAGCTGGAATGGCCTAGGGGAAAAGTATACATACTGTTGTAATCGGGCGACTTTCTACTTTCACATGCAACAGGAATTTCTCGAGTTCGTCAATCCATTCGCGGGATATGGGAGTTTGAAGTTAAGGAGTGGTTGAGAAACCATCAAAATTTTCGCAAGTCTGATACTCGAAACCAATAACTACAAATGCCTAGGGGAAAAATACACATGCCATTTGATCGGGCGAGATTCTACTTTCACATGCAACAGGAATTTCTCGAGTTCGTCAATCCGTTCGCGAGATATGGAAATTTGAAGATAAGGCATGCTTGAGAAACCATCAAAATTTTCGCAGGTCTAATACTCGAAACCAACAACTGGAATGGCCAAGGGGAAAAGTACACACACCGTTGTAATCGGGCGAGTTTCTGCTTTCAGATGCAATAGGAAATTCTCGAGTTCGTCAATCCGTTCGCGAGATATGGAAGTTTGAAGTTAAGGCATGCATGAGAAACCATCAAAATTGTCGCTGGGCTGATACTCGATACCAACAACTGGAATGGCCTAGGGGAAAAATACACATACCATTGTAATCGGGCGAGTTTCTACATTCAGATACAACAGGAATTTCACGAGTTCGACAATGCGTTCGCGAGATATGGGAGTTTGAAGTTAAGGAATGGTTGAGAAACCATCAAAATTTTCGCAAGCCTGATACGCGAAACCAATAACTACTATGGCCTAGGGCAAAAATGCACATACCTTTGTAATCGGGCGAGTTTTTACTTTCACATGCAACAGGAATTTCTCGAGTTCGTCTATCCGTTCGCGAGATATGGGAGTTTGATGCTGAGGAATGATTAAGAAACCATCAAAATTTTCGCAAGTCTGATACTCGAATCCAATAACTATAATGGCCTAGGGCAAAAATACACATACCGTTGTAATCGGGCGAGTTTCTGCTTTCAGATGCAATAGGAAATTCTCGAGTTCGTCAATCCGTTCGCGAGATGTGGAAGTTTGAAATTAAGGAATGATTGAGAAACCATCAAAATTTTCGCAAGTCTCATACTCGAAACCAATAACTGGCAGGGCCTAGGGGAAAAGTACACACACCATTGTAATCTGGCGGGTTTCTACTTTCAGATGCAATAGGAATTTCTCGAGTTCGTCATTCCGTTCGCGAGATATGGGAATTTGAAATTAAGGAATGATTGAGAAACCATCAAAATTTTCGCAAGTCTCATACTCGAAACCAATAACTGGCAGGGCCTAGGGGAAAAGTACACACACCATTGTAATCTGGCGGGTTTCTACTTTCAGATGCAATAGGAATTTCTCGAGTTCGTCATTCCGTTCGCGAGATATGGGAGTTTGAAATTAAGGAATGGTTGAGAAACCATCAAAATTTTCGCAAGTCTGATTCGCGAAACCAATAACTACTATGGCCTAGGGCAAAAATACACATACCGTTGTAATCGGGCGAGTTTCTGATTTCAGATGCAATAGGAAATTCTCGAGTTCGTCAACCCGTTCGCGAGATATGGGAGTTTGAAATTAAGGAATGATTGAGAAACCATCAAAATTTTCGCAAGTCTCATACTCGAAACCAATAACTGGCAGGGCCTAGGGGAAAAGTACACACACCATTGTAATCTGGCGGGTTTCTACTTTCAGATGCAATAGGAATTTCTCGAGTTCGTCAATCCGTTCGCGAGATATGGAAGTTTGAAGTTAAGGCATGCATGAGAAACCATCAAAATTGTCGCTGGGCTGATACTCGATACCAACAACTGGAATGGCCTAGGGGAAAAATACACATACCATTGTAATCGGGCGAGTTTCTACATTCAGATACAACAGGAATTTCACGAGTTCGACAATGCGTTCGCGAGATATGGGAGTTTGAAGTTAAGGAATGGTTGAGAAACCATCAAAATTTTCGCAAGCCTGATACGCGAAACCAATAACTACTATGGCCTAGGGCAAAAATGCACATACGGTTGTAATCGGGCGAGTCTCTACTTTCAGATGCAACAGGAATTTCTCGAGTACGCCAATCCGTTCGCGAGATATGGGAGTTTGAATTTAAGGAAAGGTTGAGAAACCATCAAAATTTTCGAAAGTCTGTAACTCGAAACCAATAACTACAAAGGCCTAGGGGAAAAATACACATACCTTTGTAATCGGGCGAGTTTTTACTTTCACATGCAACAGGAATTTCTCGAGTTCGTCTATCCGTTCGCGAGATATGGGAGTTTGATGCTGAGGAATGATTAAGAAACCATCAAAATTTTCGCAAGTCTGATACTCGAATCCAATAACTATAATGGCCTAGGGCAAAAATACACATACCGTTGTAATCGGGCGAGTTTCTGCTTTCAGATGCAATAGGAAATTCTCGAGTTCGTCAATCCGTTCGCGAGATGTGGAAGTTTGAAATTAAGGAATGATTGAGAAACCATCAAAATTTTCGCAAGTCTCATACTCGAAACCAATAACTGGCAGGGCCTAGGGGAAAAGTACACACACCATTGTAATCTGGCGGATTTCTACTTTCAGATGCAATAGGAATTTCTCGAGTTCGTCATTCCGTTCGCGAGATATGGGAATTTGAAATTAAGGAATGATTGAGAAACCATCAAAATTTTCGCAAGTCTCATACTCGAAACCAATAACTGGCAGGGCCTAGGGGAAAAGTACACACACCATTGTAATCTGGCGGGTTTCTACTTTCAGATGCAATAGGAATTTCTCGAGTTCGTCATTCCGTTCGCGAGATATGGGAGTTTGAAATTAAGGAATGGTTGAGAAACCATCAAAATTTTCGCAAGTCTGATTCGCGAAACCAATAACTACTATGGCCTAGGGCAAAAATACACATACCGTTGTAATCGGGCGAGTTTCTGATTTCAGATGCAATAGGAAATTCTCGAGTTCGTCAACCCGTTCGCGAGATATGGGAGTTTGAAATTAAGGAATGATTGAGAAACCATCAAAATTTTCGCAAGTCTCATACTCGAAACCAATAACTGGCAGGGCCTAGGGGAAAAGTACACACACCATTGTAATCTGGCGGGTTTCTACTTTCAGATGCAATAGGAATTTCTCGAGTTCGTCAATCCGTTCGCGAGATATGGAAGTTTGAAGTTAAGGCATGCATGAGAAACCATCAAAATTGTCGCTGGGCTGATACTCGATACCAACAACTGGAATGGCCTAGGGGAAAAATACACATACCATTGTAATCGGGCGAGTTTCTACATTCAGATACAACAGGAATTTCACGAGTTCGACAATGCGTTCGCGAGATATGGGAGTTTGAAGTTAAGGAATGGTTGAGAAACCATCAAAATTTTCGCAAGTCTGATACTCGAAACCAATAACTACAAATGCCTAGGGGAAAAATACACATGCCATTTGATCGGGCGAGATTCTACTTTCACATGCAACAGGAATTTCTCGAGTTCGTCAATCCGTTCGCGAGATATGGAAATTTGAAGTTAAGGAATGGTTGAGAAAGCATCAAAATTTTCGCTGGTCGAATACTCGAAACAAATAACTTGAATGGCCTAGGGGAAAAGTACAAACACCATTGTAATCGGGCTGGTTTCTACTTTCAGATTCAACAGGAATTTCTCGCGTTCGTCAATCCGTTCGCGAGATATGGGAGTTTGAAATTAAGGAATGGTTGAGAAACCATCAAAATTTTCGCATGTCTGATACTCGAAACCAATAACTGGAATGGCCTAGGGGAAAAGTATACATACTGTTGTAATCGGGCGACTTTCTACTTTCACATGCAACAGGAATTTCTCGAGTTCGTCAATCCATTCGCGGGATATGGGAGTTTGAAGTTAAGGAGTGGTTGAGAAACCATCAAAATTTTCGCTAGTCTGATACTCGAAACCAATAACTACAAATGCCTAGGGGAAAAATACACATGCCATTTGATCGGGCGAGATTCTACTTTCACATGCAACAGGAATTTCCCGAGTTCGTCAATCCGTTCGCGAGATATGGAAATTTGAAGTTAAGGCATGCTTGAGAAACCATCAAAATTTTCGCAGGTGTAATACTCGAAACCAACAACTGGAATGGCCAAGGGGAAAAGTACACACACCGTTGTAATCGGGCGAGTTTCTGCTTTCAGATGCAATAGGAAATTCTCGAGTTCGTCAATCCGTTCGCGAGATATGGAAGTTTGAAGTTAAGGCATGCATGAGAAACCATCAAAATTGTCGCTGGGCTGATACTCGATACCAACAACTGGAATGGCCTAGGGGAAAAATACACATACCATTGTAATCGGGCGAGTTTCTACATTCAGATACAACAGGAATTTCACGAGTTCGACAATGCGTTCGCGAGATATGGTAGTTTGAAGTTAAGGAATGGTTGAGAAACCATCAAAATTTTCGCAAGCCTGATACGCGAAACCAATAACTACTATGGCCTAGGGCAAAAATGCACATACGGTTGTAATCGGGCGAGTCTCTACTTTCAGATGCAACAGGAATTTCTCGAGTACGTCAATCCGTTCGCGAGATATGGGAGTTTGAATTTAAGGAAAGGTTGAGAAACCATCAAAATTTTCGAAAGTCTGTAACTCGAAACCAATAACTACAAAGGCCTAGGGGAAAAATACACATACCTTTGTAATCGGGCGAGTTTCTACTTTCACATGCAACAGGAATTTCTCGAGTTCGTCTATCCGTTCGCGAGATATGGGAGTTTGATGCTGAGGAATGATTAAGAAACCATCAAAATTTTCGCAAGTCTGATACTCGAATCCAATAACTATAATGGCCTAGGGCAAAAATACACATACCGTTGTAATCGGGCGAGTTTCTGCTTTCAGATGCAATAGGAAATTCTCGAGTTCGTCAATCCGTTCGCGAGATGTGGAAGTTTGAAATTAAGGAATGATTGAGAAACCATCAAAATTTTCGCAAGTCTCATACTCGAAACCAATAACTGGCAGGGCCTAGGGGAAAAGTACACACACCATTGTAATCTGGCGGGTTTCTACTTTCAGATGCAATAGGAATTTCTCGAGTTCGTCATTCCGTTCGCGAGATATGGGAGTTTGAAATTAAGGAATGATTGAGAAACCATCAAAATTTTCGCAAGTCTCATACTCGAAACCAATAACTGGCAGGGCCTAGGGGAAAAGTACACACACCATTGTAATCTGGCGGGTTTCTACTTTCAGATGCAATAGGAATTTCTCGAGTTCGTCATTCCGTTCGCGAGATATGGGTGTTTGAAATTAAGGAATGTTTGAGAAACCATCAAAATTTTCACTGGTCTGATACTCGAAACCAATAACTGGAATGGCCTAGGAGAAAAGTACACACACCATTGTATTCGGGCGTGTTTCTACTTTCAGATGCAATAGGAAATTCTCGAGTTCGTCAATGCGTTCGCGAGATATGGGTGTTTGAAGTTAAGGAATGGTTGAGAAACCATCAAAATTTTCGCAAGTCTGATTCGCGAAACCAATAACTACTATGGCCTAGGGCAAAAATACACATACCGTTGTAATCGGGCGAGTTTCTGATTTCAGATGCAATAGGAAATTCTCGAGTTCGTCAACCCGTTCGCGAGATATGGAAGTTTGAAATTAAGGAATGATTGAGAAACCATCAAAATTTTGGCTGGTCGAATACTCGAAACTAATAACTGGAATGGCCTAGGGGAAAAGTACAAACACCATTGTAATCGGGCGGGTTTCTGCTTTCAGATGCAATAGCAAATTCTCAAGTTCGTCAATCCGTTCGCGAGATATGGAAGTTTGAAGTTAAGGAATGATTGAGAAACCATCAGAATTTTCGCAAGTCTGATTCTCGAAACCAATAACTACAAAGGCCTAGCGGAAAAATACACATACCGTTGCAATCGGGCGAGTTTCTACTTTCACATGCAACAGGAATTTCTCGAGTTCGTCTATCCGTTCGCGAGATATGGGAGTTTGAAGCTAAGGAATGATTGAGAAACCAACAATATTTTCGCAAGTCTGATACTCGAATCCAATAACTATTATGGCCTAGGGCAAAAATACACATACCGTTGTAATCGGGCGAGTTTCTGCTTTCAGATGCAATAGGAAATTCTCGAGTTCGTCAATCCGTTCGCGAGATATGGAAGTTTGAAATTAAGGAATGATTGAGAAACCATCAAAATTTTCGCAAGTCTCATACTCGAAACCAATAACTGGCAGGGCCTAGGGGAAAAGTACACACACCATTGTAATCTGGCGGGTTTCTGCTTTCAGATGCAATAGGAATTTCTCGAGTTCGTCATTCCGTTCGCGAGATATGGGGGTTTGAAATTAAGGAATGATTGAGAAACCATCAAAATTTTCGCAAGTCTCATACTCGAAACCAATAACTGGCAGGGCCTAGGGGAAAAGTACACACACCATTCTAATCTGGCGGGTTTCTACTTTCAGATGCAATAGGAATTTCTCGAGTTCGTCATTCCGTTCGCGAGATATGGGAGTTTGAAATTAAGGAATGTTTGAGAAACCATCAAAATTTTCACTGGTTTGATACTCGAAACCAATAACTGGAATGGCCTAGGAGAAAAGTACACACACCATTGTATTCTGGCGTGTTTCTACTTTCAGATGCAATAGTAAATTCTCGAGTTCGTCAATGCGTTCGCGAGATATGTAAGTGTGAAGTTAAGGAATGGTTGAGAAACCATCAAAATTTTCGCAAGTCTGATACTCGAAACCAATAACTACTATGGCCTAGGGCAAAAATGCACATACCGTTGTAACCGGGCGAGTTTCTGCTTTCAGATGCAATAGGAAATTCTCGAGTTCGTCAATCCGTTCGCGAGATATGGGAGTTTGAATTTAAGGAAAGGTTGAGAAACCATCAAAATTTTCGCAAGTCTGATAGTCGAAACCAATAACTACAAAGGCCAAGGGGAAAAATACACATACCATTGAAATCGGGCGAGTTTCTACTTCAACATGCAATAGGAATTTCTCGAGTTCGTCATTCCGTTCGCGAGATATGGGAGTTTGAAGTTAAGGAATGGTTGAGAAACCATCAAAATTTTGGCTGGTCGAATACTCGAAACCAATAACTGGAATGGCCTAGGGGAAAAGTACAAACACCATTGTAATCGGGCGGGTTTCTGCTTTCAGATGCAATAGCAAATTCTCGAGTTCGTCAATCCGTTCGCGAGATATGGAAGTTTGAAGTTAAGGAATGATTGAGAAACCATCAGAATTTTCGCAAGTCTGATTCTCGAAACCAATAACTACAAAGGCCTAGCGGAAAAATACACATACCGTTGTAATCGGGCGAGTTTCTACTTTCACATGCAACAGGAATTTCTCGAGTTCGTCTATCCGTTCGCGAGATATGGGAGTTTGAAGCTAAGGAATGATTGAGAAACCATCAAAATTTTCGCAAGTCTGATACTCGAATCCAATAACTATTATGGCCTAGGGCAAAAATACACACACCGTTGTAATCGGGCGAGTTTCTGCTTTCAGATGCAATAGGAAATTCTCGAGTTCGTCAATCCGTTCGCGAGATATGGAAGTTTGAAATTAAGGAATGATTGAGAAACCATCAAAATTTTCGCAAGTCTCATACTCGAAACCAATAACTGGCAGGGCCTAGGGGAAAAGTACACACACCATTGTAATCTGGCGGGTTTCTACTTTCAGATGCAATAGGAATTTCTCGAGTTCGTCATACCGTTCGCGAGATATGGGAGTTTGAAATTAAGGAATGTTTGAGAAACCATCAAAATTTTCACTGGTCTGATACTCGAAACCAATAACTGGAATGGCCTAGGAGAAATGTACACACACCATTGTATTCGGGCGTGTTTCTACTTCAGATGCAATAGGAAATTCTCGAGTTCGTCAATGCGTTCGCGAGATATGGAAGTTTGAAGTTAAGGAATGATTGAGAAACCATCAAAATTTTCGCTGGTCTGATACTCGAAACCAATAACTGGAATGGCCTAGGGGCAAAATACACATACCGTTGTAATCGGGCGAGTTTCTACTTCCACATGCAACAGGAATTTCTCGAGTTCTTCAATCCGTTCGCGAGATATGGGAGTTTGAAGTTAAGGAATGATTGAGAAACCATCAAAATTTTCGCAAGTCTCATACTCGAAACCAATAACTGGCAGGGCCTAGGGGAAAAGTACACACACAATTGTAATCTGGCGGGTTTCTACTTTCAGATGCAATAGGAATTTCTCGAGTTCGTCATACCGTTCGCGAGATATGGGAGTTTGAAATTAAGGAATGTTTGAGAAACCATCAAAATTTTCGCTGGTCTGATACTCGAAACCAATAACTGGAATGGCCTAGGGGCAAAGTACACATATCATTGTAATCGGGCGAGTTTCTACTTTCAGATGCTACAGGAATTTCTCGAGTTCGTCAAACCGTTCGCGAGATATGTAAGTGTGAAGTTAAGGAATGGTTGAGAAACCATCGAAATTTACCGCAAGTCTGATACTCGAAACCAATAACTACTATGGCCTAGGGCAAAAATGTACATACCGTTTTAATCGGGCGAGATTCTGCTTTCAGATGCAACAGGAATTTCTCGAGTTCGTCAATCCGTTCGCGAGATATGGGAGTTTGAAGTTAAAGAATGGTTGAGAAACCATCAAAATTTTCGCTGCTCGAATACTCGAAACCAATAACTACAAAGGCCTTGGGGAAAAATACACGTACCGTTGTAATCGGGCGAGTTTCTACTTTCAGATGCAACAGGAATTTCTCGAGTTCGTCAATCCGTTCGCGAGAAATGGGAATTTGAAGTTAAGGAATGGTTGAGAAACCATCAAAATTTTCGCAAGTCTGATACTCGAAACCAATAACTACTATGGCCTAGGGCAAAAATGCACATACCGTTGTAACCCGGCGAGTTTCTGCTTTCAGATGCAATAGGAAATTCTCGAGTTCGTCAATCCGTTCGCGAGATATGTAAGTGTGAAGTTAAGGAATGGTTGAGAAACCATCAAAATTATCGCAAGTCTGATACTCGAACCCAATAACTGGAATGGCCTAGGGGAAAAGTACACATATCATTGTAATCGGGCGAGTTTCTACTTTCAGATGCAACAGGAATTTCTCGAGTTCGTCAAACCGTTCGCGAGATATGTAAGTGTGAAGTTAAGGAATGGTTGAGAAACCATCAAAATTATCGCAAGTCTGTTACTCGAAACCAATAACTGGAATGGCCTAGGGGAAAAGTACACATATCATTGTAATCGGGCGAGTTTCTACTTTCAGAGGCAACAGGAATTTCTCGAGTTCGTCAAACCGTTCGCGAGATATGTAAGTGTGAAGTTAAAGAATGGTTGAGAAACCATCAAAATTTTCGCTGGTCGAATACTCGAAACCAATAACTACAAAGGCCTTGGGGAAAAATACACGTACCTTTGTAATCGGGCGAGTTTCTACTTTCAGATGCAACAGGAATTTCTCGAGTTCGTCTATCCGTTCGCGAGAAATGGGAATTTGAAATTAAGGAATGGTTGAGAAACCATCAAAATTTTCGCAAGTCTGATACTCGAAACCAATAACTACTATGGCCTAGGGCAAAAATGCACATACCGTTGTAACCGGGCGAGTTTCTGCTTTCAGATGCAATAGGAAATTCTCGAGTTCGTCAATCCATTCGCGAGATATGGAAGTTTGATGTTAAGGAATGATTGAGGAACCATCAAAATTTTCGCGAGTCTGATACTCGAAACCAATAACTACAAAGGCCCAGCGGAAAAATACACATACCGTTGTAATCGGGCGAGTTTCTAGTTTCACATGTAACAGGAAATTCTCGAGTTCGTCAATGCGTTCGCAAGATATGGGAGTTTGAAGTTAAGGAATGGTTGAGAAACCATCAAAATTTTCGCTGGTCTGATACTCGAAACCAATAACTGGAATGGCCTAGGGGAAAAGTACACACACCATTGTATTCGGGCTAGTTTCTACTTTCAGAGGCAACAGGAATTTCTCGAGTTCGTCCATCCGTTCACGAGATATGGGAGTTTGAAGTTAAGGAATGGTTGAGAAACCATCAAAATTTTCGCTGCTCGAATACTCGAAACCAATAACTACAAAGGCCTTGGGGAAAAATACACGTACCGTTGTATTCGGGCTAGTT
Organism: Ptiloglossa arizonensis; assembly: GCF_051014685.1. Lineage (NCBI taxonomy): Eukaryota > Metazoa > Arthropoda > Insecta > Hymenoptera > Colletidae > Ptiloglossa > Ptiloglossa arizonensis. The sequence goes on from NW_027478801.1 coordinate 357,813, forward strand.
TCTACTTTCAGAGGCAACAGGAATTTCTCGAGTTCGTCAATCCGTTCGCGAGATATGGGAGTTTGAAGTTAAAGAATGGTTGAGAAACCATCAAAATTTTCGCTGCTCGAATACTCGAAACCAATAACTACAAAGGCCTTGGGGAAAAATACACGTACCGTTGTAATCGGGCGAGTTTCTACTTTCAGATGCAACGGGAATTTCTCGAGTTCGTCAATCCGTTCGCGAGAAATGGGAATTTGAAGTTAAGGAATGGTTGAGAAACCATCAAAATTATCGCAAGTCTGATACTCGAAACCAATAACTACTATGGCCTAGGGCAAAAATGCACCTACCGTTGTAACCCGGCGAGTTTCTGCTTTCAGATGCAATAGGAAATTCTCGAGTTCGTCAATCCGTTCGCGAGATATGTAAGTGTGAAATTAAGGAATGATTGAGAAACCATCAAAATTATCGCAAGTCTGTTACTCGAAACCAATAACTGGAATGGCCTAGGGGAAAAGTACACATATCATTGTAATCGGGCGAGTTTCTACTTTCAGAGGCAACAGGAATTTCTCGAGTTCGTCAAACCGTTCGCGAGATATGTAAGTGTGAAGTTAAGGAATGGTTGAGAAACCATCAAAATTATCGCAAGTCTGTTACTCGAAACCAATAACTGGAATGGCCTAGGGGAAAAGTACACATATCATTGTAATCGGGCGAGTTTCTACTTTCAGAGGCAACAGGAATTTCTCGAGTTCGTCAAACCGTTCGCGAGATATGTAAGTGTGAAGTTAAAGAATGGTTGAGAAACCATCAAAATTTTCGCTGGTCGAATACTCGAAACCAATAACTACAAAGGCCTTGGGGAAAAATACACGTACCTTTGTAATCGGGCGAGTTTCTACTTTCAGATGCAACAGGAATTTCTCGAGTTCGTCAATCCGTTCGCGAGAAATGGGAATTTGAAATTAAGGAATGGTTGAGAAACCATCAAAATTTTCGCAAGTCTGATACTCGAAACCAATAACTACTATGGCCTAGGGCAAAAATGCACATACCGTTGTAACCGGGCGAGTTTCTGCTTTCAGATGCAATAGGAAATTCTCGAGTTCGTCAATCCGTTCGCGAGATATGTAAGTGTGAAGTTAAGGAGTGGTTGAGAAACCATCAAAATTATCGCAAGTCTGATACTCGAAACCAACAACTGGAATGGCCTACGGGAAAAGTACACATACCATTGTAATCGGGCGAGTTTCTACTCTCAGATGCAACAGGAATATCTCGAGTTCGTCAATCCGTTCGCGAGGCGCGGGAGTTTGAAGTTAAGGAATGGTTGAGAAACCATCAAAATTTTCGCAAGTCTGATACTCGAAACCAATAACAACTATGGCCTAGGGCAAAAATGCACATACCGTTGTAACCGGGCGAGTTTCTGCTTTCAGGTGCAATAGGAAATTCTCGAGTTCCCCAATCCGTTCGCGAGATATGTAACTGTGAAGTTAAGGAATGGTTGAGAAACCATCAAAATTATCGCAAGTCTGATACTCGAAACCAACAACTGGAATGGCCTACGGGAAAAGTACACATACCATTGTAATCGGGCGAGTTCTATTTTCAGATGCAACAGGAATTTCTCGAGTTTCGTCAATCGGTTCGCGAGAAATGGGAGTTTGAATTTAAGGAATGGTTGAGAAACCATCAAAATATTCGCAAGTCTGATACTCGAAACCAATAACTACAATGGCCTAGGGGAAAGATACACATACCGTTGTAATCGGGCGAGCTTCTACTTTCAGATGCAACAGGAATTTCTCGAGTTCGTCAATCCGTTCGCAAGATATGGGAGTTTGAAGTTAAGGAATGGCTGTGAAATCATCAAAATTTTCGCAAGTCTGATACTCGAAACCAATAACTACTATGGCGTAGGGCAAAAATAAACATAACCGTTGTAATGGGGCGAGTTTCTGCTTTCAGATGCAACAGGAAATTCTCGAGTTCGTCAATCCGTTCGCGAGAAATGGGAATTTGAAGTTAAGGAATGGTTGAGAAACCATCAAAATTTTCGCAAGTCTGATACTCGAAACCAATAACTACAATGGCCTAGGGGAAAAATACACATACCGTTGTAATCGGGCGAGTTTCTACTTTCAGATGCAACAGGAACTTCTCGAGTTCGTCAATCCGTTCGCGAGATATGGGAGTTTGAAGTTAAGGAATGGTTGAGAAACCATCAAAACTATCGCAAGTCTGATACTCGAAACCAACAACTGGAATGGCCTACGGGAAAAGTACACATACCATTGTAGTCGGGCGAGTTTCTATTTTCAGATGCAACAGGAATTTCTCGAGTTCGTCAATCCGTTCGCGAGAAATGGGGGTTTGAATTTAAGGAATGTTTGAGAAACCATCAAAATTTTCGCAAGTCTGATACTCGAAAACGATAACTACAAAGGCCTAGGGGAAAAATACACATACCGTTGTAATCGGGCGAGTTTCTACTTCCACATGCAACAGGAATTTCTCGAGTTCGTCAATCCGTTCGCGAGATATGGGAGTTTGAAGTTAAGGAATGGCTGTGAAATCATCAAAATTTTCGCAAGTCTGATACTCGAAACCAATAACTACTATGGCGTAGGGCAAAAATACACATACTGTTGTAATGGGGCGAGTTTCTGCTTTCAGATGCAACAGGAAATTCTCGAGTTCGTCAATCCGTTCGCGAGAAATGGGAATTTGAAGTTAAGGAATGGTTGAGAAACCATCAAAATTTTCGCAAGTCTGATACTCGAAACCAATAACTACAATGGCCTAGGGGAAAAATACACATACCGTTGTAATCGGGCGAGTTTCTACTTTCTGATGCAACTGGAATTTCTCGAGTTCGTCAATCCGTTCGCGAGTTATGGGAGTTTGAAGTTAAGGAATGGTTGAGAAACCATCAAAACTATCGCAAGTCTGTTACTCGAAACCAACAACTGGAATGGCCTACGGGAAAAGTACACATACCATTGTAGTCGGGCGAGTTTCTATTTTCAGATGCAACAGGAATTTCTCGAGTTCGTCAATCCGTTCGCGAGAAATGGGGGTTTGAATTTAAGGAATGGTTAAGAAACCATCAAAATTTTCGCAAGTCTGATACTCGAAACCGATAACTACAAAGGCCTAGGGGAAAAATACACATACCGTTGTAATCGGGCGAGATTCTACTTCCACATGCAACAGGAATTTCTCGAGTTCGTCAATCCGTTCGCGAGATATGGGAGTTTGAAGTTAATGAATGGTTGAGATACCATCAAAATTTTCGCTGGTCGAATACTCGAAACCAATAACTGGAATGGCCAAGGGGAAAAGTACAAACACCATTGTAATCGGGCGGGTTTCTACTTTCAGATACAACAGGAATTTCTCGAGTTCGTCAATGCGTTCGCGAGATATGGGAGTTTGAAGTTAAGGAATGGCTGTGAAATCATCAAAATTTTCGCAAGTCTGATACTCGAAACCGATAACTACAAAGGCCTAGGGGAAAAATACACATACCGTTGTAATCGGGCGAGTTTCTACTTCCACATGCAACAGGAATTTCTCGAGTTCGTCAATCCGTTCGCGAGATATGGGAGTTTGAAGTTAATGAATGGTTGATATACCATCAAAATTTTCGCTGGTCGAATACTCGAAACCAATAACTGGAATGGCCAAGGGGAAAAGTACAAACACCATTGTAATCGGGCGGGTTTCTACTTTCAGATACAACAGGAATTTCTCGAGTTCGTCAATGCGTTCGCGAGATATGGGAGTTTGAAGTTAAGGAATGGCTGTGAAATCATCAAAATTTTCGCAAGTCTGATAGTCGAAACCAATAACTACTATGGCGTAGGGCAAAAATACACATACCGTTGTAATGGGGCGAGTTTCTGCTTTCAGATGCAATAGGAAATTCTCGAGTTCGTCAATCCGTTCGTGAGATATGGAAGTTTGAAGTTAAGGAATGATTGAGAAACCATCAAAATTTTCGCGAGTCTGATACTCGAAACCAATAACTACAAAGGCCTAGCAAAAAAATGCACATACCGTTGTAATCGGGCGAGTTTCTAGTTTCACATGCAACAGGAAATTCTCGAGTTCGTCAATGCGTTCGCAAGATATGGGAGTTTGAAGTTAAGGAATGCGTGAGAAACCATCAAAATTTTCGCACGTCTGATACTCGAAACCAGTAACTACTATGGCCTAGGGCAAAAATGCACATACCGTTGTAATCGGGCGAGTTTCTGCTTTCAGATGCAATAGGAATTTCTCGAGTTCGTCCATCCGTTCACGAGATATGGGAGTTTGAAGTTAAGGAATGGTTGAGAAACCATTAAAATTTTCGCTGCTCGAATACTCGAAACCAATAACTACAAAGGCCTTGGGGAAAAATACACGTACCGTTGTAATCGGGCGAGTTTCTACTTTCAGAAGCAACAGGAATTTCTCGAGTTCGTCAATCCGTTCGCGAGAAATGGGAATTTGAAGTTAAGGAATGGTTGAGAAACCATCAAAATTTTCGCAAGTCTGATACTCGAAACCAATAACTACTATGGCCTAGGGCAAAAATGCACATACCGTTGTAACCCGGCGAGTTTCTGCTTTCAGATGCAATAGGAAATTCTCGAGTTCGTCAATCCGTTCGCGAGATATGTAAGTGTGAAGTTAAGGAATGGTTGAGAAACCATCAAAATTATCGCAAGTCTGATACTCGAAACCAATAACTGGAATGGCCTAGGGGAAAAGTACACATATCATTGTAATCGGGCGAGTTTCTACTTTCAGATGCAACAGGAATTTCTCGAGTTCGTCAAACCGTTCGCGAGATATGTAAGTGTGAAGTTAAGGAATGGTTGAGAAACCATCAAAATTATCGCAAGTCTGTTACTCGAAACCAATAACTGGAATGGCCTAGGGGAAAAGTACACATATCATTGTAATCGGGCGAGTTTCTACTTTCAGAGGCAACAGGAATTTCTCGAGTTCGTCAAACCGTTCGCGAGATATGTAAGTGTGAAGTTAAAGAATGGTTGAGAAACCATCAAAATTTTCGCTGGTCGAATATTCGCAACCAATAACTACAAAGGCCTTGGGGAAAAATACACGTACCTTTGTAATCGGGCGAGTTTCTACTTTCAGATGCAACAGGAATTTCTCGAGTTCGTCAATCCGTTCGCGAGATATGGGAGTTTGAAGGTAAGGAATGGTTGAGAAACCATCAAAATTTTCGCAAGTCTGATACTCGAAACCAATAACTACTATGGCCTAGGGCAAAAATGCACATACCGTTGTAACCGGGCGAGTCTCTGCTTTCAGATGCAATAGGAAATTCTCGAGTTCGTCAATCCGTTCGCGAGATATGTAAGTGTGAAGTAAAGGAATGGTTGAGAAACCATCAAAATTTTCGCAAGTCTGATACTCGAAACCAATAACTACTATGGCCTAGGGCAAAAATGCACATACCGTTGTAACCGGGCGAGTTTGTGCTTTCAGATGCAACAGGAAATTCTCGAGTTCGTCAATGCGTTCGCAAGATATGGGAGTTTGAAGTTAAGGAATGGTTGAGAAACCATCAAAATTTTCGCTGGTCTGATACTCGAAACCAATAACTGGAATGGCCTAGGGGAAAAGTACACACACCATTGTATTCGGGCTATTTTCTACTTTCAGTGGCAACAGGAATTTCTCGAGTTCGTCAATCCGTTCGCGAGATATGGGAGTTTGAAGTTAAGGAATGGTTGAGAAACCATCAAAATTATCGCTGGTCTGATACTCGAAACCAATAACTGGAATGGCCTAGGGGAAAAGTACACACACCATTGTAATCGGGCTAGTTTCTACTTTCAGAGGCAACAGGAATTTCTCGAGTTCGTCAATCCGTTCGCGTGATATGGGAGTTTGAAGTTAAGGAATGGTTGAGAAACCATCAAAATTTTCGCAAGCCTGATACTCGAAACCAATAACTACAAAGGCCTAGGGGCAAAATACACATACCGTTGTAATCGGGCGAGTTTCTACTTCCACATGCAACAGGAATTTCTCGAGTTGGTCAATCAGTTCGCGAGAAATGGGAGTTTGAAGTTAAAGAATGGTTGAGAAACCATCAAAATTTTCGCTGGTCTGATACTCGAAACCAATAACTGGAATGGCCTAGGGTAAAAGTACACACACCATTGTAATCGGGCTAGTTTCTACTTTCAGAGGCAACAGGAATTTCTCGAGTTCGTCAATCCGTTCGCGAGATATGGGAGTTTGAAGTTAAGGAATGGTTGAGAAACCATCGAAATTTACCGCAAGTCTGATACTCGAAACCAATAACTACTATGGCCTAGGGCAAAAATGTACATACCGTTTTAATCGGGCGAGATTCTGCTTTCAGATGCAACAGGAATTTCTCGAGTTCGTCAATCCGTTCGCGAGATATGGGAGTTTGAAGTTAAGGAATGCGTGAGAAACCATCAAAATTTTCGCACGTCTGATACTCGAAACCAGTAACTACTATGGCCTAGGGCAAAAATGCACATACCGTTGTAATCGGGCGAGTTTCTGCTTTCAGATGCAATAGGAATTTCTCGAGTTCGTCCATCCGTTCGTGAGATATGGAAGTTTGAAGTTAAGGAATGATTGAGAAACCATCAAAATTTTCGCGAGTCTGATACTCGAAACCAATAACTACAAAGGCCTAGCAAAAAAATGCACATACCGTTGTAATCGGGCGAGTTTCTAGTTTCACATGCAACAGGAAATTCTCGAGTTCGTCAATGCGTTCGCAAGATATGGGAGTTTGAAGTTAAGGAATGCGTGAGAAACCATCAAAATTTTCGCACGTCTGATACTCGAAACCAGTAACTACTATGGCCTAGGGCAAAAATGCACATACCGTTGTAATCGGGCGAGTTTCTGCTTTCAGATGCAATAGGAATTTCTCGAGTTCGTCCATCCGTTCACGAGATATGGGAGTTTGAAGTTAAGGAATGGTTGAGAAACCATCAAAATTTTCGCTGGTCTGATACTCGAAACCAATAACTGGAATGGCCTAGGGGAAAAGTACACACACCATTGTAATCGGGCTAGTTTCTACTTTCAGAGGCAACAGGAATTTCTCGAGTTCGTCAATCCGTTCGCGAGATATGGGAGTTTGAAGTTAAGGAATGGTTGAGAAACCATCGAAATTTACCGCAAGTCTGATACTCGAAACCAATAACTACTATGGCCTAGGGCAAAAATGTACATACCGTTTTAATCGGGCGAGATTCTGCTTTCAGATGCAACAGGAATTTCGCGAGTTCGTCAATCCGTTCGCGAGATATGGGAGTTTGAAGTTAAAGAATGGTTGAGAAACCATCAAAATTTTCGCTGCTCGAATACTCGAAACCAATAACTACAAAGGCCTTGGGGAAAAATACACGTACCGTTGTAATCGGGCGAGTTTCTACTTTCAGAAGCAACAGGAATTTCTCGAGTTCGTCAATCCGTTCGCGAGATATGGGAGTTTGAAGTTAAGGAATGGTTGAGAAACCATCGAAATTTACCGCAAGTCTGATACTCGAAACCAATAACTACTATGGCCTAGGGCAAAAATGTACATACCGTTTTAATCGGGCGAGATTCTGCTTTCAGATGCAACAGGAATTTCTCGAGTTCGTCAATCCGTTCGCGAGATATGGGAGTTTGAAGTTAAGGAATGCGTGAGAAACCATCAAAATTTTCGCACGTCTGATACTCGAAACCAGTAACTACTATGGCCTAGGGCAAAAATGCACATACCGTTGTAATCGGGCGAGTTTCTGCTTTCAGATGCAATAGGAATTTCTCGAGTTCGTCCATCCGTTCGTGAGATATGGAAGTTTGAAGTTAAGGAATGATTGAGAAACCATCAAAATTTTCGCGAGTCTGATACTCGAAACCAATAACTACAAAGGCCTAGCAAAAAAATGCACATACCGTTGTAATCGGGCGAGTTTCTAGTTTCACATGCAACAGGAAATTCTCGAGTTCGTCAATGCGTTCGCAAGATATGGGAGTTTGAAGTTAAGGAATGCGTGAGAAACCATCAAAATTTTCGCACGTCTGATACTCGAAACCAGTAACTACTATGGCCTAGGGCAAAAATGCACATACCGTTGTAATCGGGCGAGTTTCTGCTTTCAGATGCAATAGGAATTTCTCGAGTTCGTCCATCCGTTCACGAGATATGGGAGTTTGAAGTTAAGGAATGGTTGAGAAACCATCAAAATTTTCGCTGGTCTGATACTCGAAACCAATAACTGGAATGGCCTAGGGGAAAAGTACACACACCATTGTAATCGGGCTAGTTTCTACTTTCAGAGGCAACAGGAATTTCTCGAGTTCGTCAATCCGTTCGCGAGATATGGGAGTTTGAAGTTAAGGAATGGTTGAGAAACCATCGAAATTTACCGCAAGTCTGATACTCGAAACCAATAACTACTATGGCCTAGGGCAAAAATGTACATACCGTTTTAATCGGGCGAGATTCTGCTTTCAGATGCAACAGGAATTTCTCGAGTTCGTCAATCCGTTCGCGAGATATGGGAGTTTGAAGTTAAAGAATGGTTGAGAAACCATCAAAATTTTCGCTGCTCGAATACTCGAAACCAATAACTACAAAGGCCTTGGGGAAAAATACACGTACCGTTGTAATCGGGCGAGTTTCTACTTTCAGAAGCAACAGGAATTTCTCGAGTTCGTCAATCCGTTCGCGAGAAATGGGAATTTGAAGTTAAGGAATGGTTGAGAAACCATCAAAATTTTCGCAAGTCTGATACTCGAAACCAATAACTACTATGGCCTAGGGCAAAAATGCACATACCGTTGTAACCCGGCGAGTTTCTGCTTTCAGATGCAATAGGAAATTCTCGAGTTCGTCAATCCGTTCGCGAGATATGTAAGTGTGAAGTTAAGGAATGGTTGAGAAACCATCAAAATTATCGCAAGTCTGATACTCGAAAACAATAACTGGAATGGCCTAGGGGAAAAGCACACATATCATTGTAATCGGGCGAGTTTCTACTTTCAGATGCAACAGGAATTTCTCGAGTTCGTCAAACCGTTCGCGAGATATGTAAGTGTGAAGTTAACGAATGGTTGAGAAACCATCAAAATTATCGCAAGTCTGTTACTCGAAACCAATAACTGGAATGGCCTAGGGGAAAAGTACACATATCATTGTAATCGGGCGAGTTTCTACTTTCAGAGGCAACAGGAATTTCTCGAGTTCGTCAAACCGTTCGCGAGATATGTAAGTGTGAAGTTAAAGAATGGTTGAGAAACCATCAAAATTTTCGCTGGTCGAATATTCGCAACCAATAACTACAAAGGCCTTGGGGAAAAATACACGTACCTTTGTAATCGGGCGAGTTTCTACTTTCAGATGCAACAGGAATTTCTCGAGTTCGTCAATCCGTTCGCGAGATATGGGAGTTTGAAGTTAAGGAATGGTTGAGAAACCATCAAAATTTTCGCTGGTCTGATACTCGAAACCAATAACTGGAATGGCCTAGGGGAAAAGTACACACACCATTGTATTCGGGCTATTTTCTACTTTCAGAGGCAACAGGAATTTCTCGAGTTCGTCAATCCGTTCGCGAGATATGGGAGTTTGAAGTTAAGGAATGGTTGAGAAACCATCAAAATTATCGCTGGTCTGATACTCGAAACCAATAACTGGAATGGCCTAGGGGAAAAGTACACACACCATTGTAATCGGGCTAGTTTCTACTTTCAGAGGCAACAGGAATTTCTCGAGTTCGTCAATCCGTTCGCGTGATATGGGAGTTTGAAGTTAAGGAATGGTTGAGAAACCATCAAAATTTTCGCAAGCCTGATACTCGAAACCAATAACTACAAAGGCCTAGGGGCAAAATACACATACCGTTGTAATCGGGCGAGTTTCTACTTCCACATGCAACAGGAATTTCTCGAGTTGGTCAATCAGTTCGCGAGATATGGGAGTTTGAAGTTAAAGAATGGTTGAGAAACCATCAAAATTTTCGCTGGTCTGATACTCGAAACCAATAACTGGAATGGCCTAGGGGAAAAGTACACACACCATTGTAATCGGGCTAGTTTCTACTTTCAGAGGCAACAGGAATTTCTCGAGTTCGTCAATCCGTTCGCGAGATATGGGAGTTTGAAGGTAAGGAATGGTTGAGAAACCATCAAAATTTTCGCAAGTCTGATACTCGTAACCAATAACTACTATGGCCTAGGGCAAAAATGCACATACCGTTGTAACCGGGCGAGTCTCTGCTTTCAGATGCAATAGGAAATTCTCGAGTTCGTCAATCCGTTCGCGAGATATGTAAGTGTGAAGTTAAGGAATGGTTGAGAAACCATCAAAATTATCGCAAGTCTGATACTCGAAACCAATAACTGGAATGGCCTAGGGGAAAAGTACACATATCATTGTAATCGGGCGAGTTTCTACTTTCAGATGCAACAGGAATTTCTCGAGTTCGTCAAACCGTTCGCGAGATATGTAAGTGTGAAGTTAAGGAATGGTTGAGAAACCATCAAAATTATCGCAAGTCTGTTACTCGAAACCAATAACTGGAATGGCCTAGGGGAAAAGTACACATACCGTTGTAATCGGGCGAGTTTCTGCTTTCAGATGCAATAGGAAATTCTCGAGTTCGTCAATGCGTTCGCGAGATGTGTAAGTGTCAAGTTAAGGAATGGTTGAGAAACCATCAAAATTTTCGCAAGTCTGATACTCGAAACCAATAACTACAATGACCTTGGGGAAAAATACACATACCGTTGTAATCGGGCGAGTTTCTACTTTCAGATGCAACAGGAATTTCTGGAGTTCGTCAATCCGTTCGCGAGATATGGGAGTTTGAAGTTAAGGAATGGCTGAGAAATCATCAAAATTTTCGCAAGTCTGATACTCGAATCCAATAACTACTGTGGCCTAGGGCAAAAATACACATACCGTTGTAATCGGGCGAGTTTCTGCTTTTCGATGCAATAGGAAATTCTCGAGTTCGTCAATCCGTTCGCGAGATATGGAAGTTTGAAGTTAACGAATGATTGAGAAACCATCAAAATTTTCGCAAGTCTGATTCTCGAAACCAATAACTACAAAGGCATAGCGGAAAAATACACATACCGTTGTAATCGGGCGAGTTTCTACTTTCAGATGCAACAGGAATTTCTCGAGTTCGTCAATCCGTTCGCGAGATATGGGAGTTTGAAGTTAAGGAATGGCTGAGAAATCATCAAAATTTTCGCAAGTCTGATACTCGAATCCAATAACTACTGTGGCCTAGGGCAAAAATACACATACCGTTGTAATCGGGCGAGTTTCTGCTTTCCGATGCAATAGGAAATTCTCGAGTTCGTCAATCCGTTCGCGAGATATGGAAGTTTGAAGTTAACGAATGATTGAGAAACCATCAAAATTTTCGCAAGTCTGATTCTCGAAACCAATAACTACAAAGGCATGGCGGAAAAATACACATACCGTTGTAATCGGGCGAGTTTCTACTTTCAGATGCAACAGGAATTTCTCGAGTTCGTCAATCCGTTCGCGAGATATGGGAGTTTGAAGTTAAGGAATGGTTGAGAAACCATCAAAACTATCGCAAGTCTGATACTCGAAACCAACAACTGGAATGGCCTACGGGAAAAGTACACATACCATTGTAGTCGGGCGAGTTTCTATTTTCAGATGCAACAGGAATTTCTCGAGTTCGTCAATCCGTTCGCGAGAAATGGGGGTTTGAATTTAAGGAATGTTTGAGAAACCATCAAAATTTTCGCAAGTCTGATACTCGAAAACGATAACTACAAAGGCCTAGGGGAAAAATACACATACCGTTGTAATCGGGCGAGTTTCTACTTCCACATGCAACAGGAATTTCTGGAGTTCGTCAATCCGTTCGCGAGATATGGGAGTTTGAAGTTAAGGAATGGCTGTGAAATCATCAAAATTTTCGCAAGTCTGATACTCGAAACCAATAACTACTATGGCGTAGGGCAAAAATACACATACCGTTGTAATGGGGCGAGTTTCTGCTTTCAGATGCAATAGGAAATTCTCGAGTTCGTCAATCCGTTCGCGAGAAATGGGAATTTGAAGTTAAGGAATGGTTGAGAAACCATCAAAATTTTCGCAAGTCTGATACTCGAAACCAATAACTACAATGGCCTAGGGGAAAAATACACATACCGTTGTAATCGGGCGAGTTTCTACTTTCTGATGCAACAGGAATTTCTCGAGTTCGTCAATCCGTTCGCGAGATATGGGAGTTTGAAGTTAAGGAATGGTTGAGAAACCATCAAAACTATCGCAAGTCTGTTACTCGAAACCAACAACTGGAATGGCCTACGGGAAAAGTACACATACCATTGTAGTCGGGCGAGTTTCTATTTTCAGATGCAACAGGAATTTCTCGAGTTCGTCAATCCGTTCGCGAGAAATGGGGGTTTGAATTTAAGGAATGGTTAAGAAACCATCAAAATTTTCGCAAGTCTGATACTCGAAACCAATAACTGGAATGGCCAAGGGGAAAAGTACAAACACCATTGTAATCGGGCGGGTTTCTACTTTCAGATACAACAGGAATTTCTCGAGTTCGTCAATGCGTTCGCGAGATATGGGAGTTTGAAGTTAAGGAATGGCTGTGAAATCATCAAAATTTTCGCAAGTCTGATAGTCGAAACCAATAACTACTATGGCGTAGGGCAAAAATACACATACCGTTGTAATGGGGCGAGTTTCTGCTTTCAGATGCAATAGGAAATTCTCGAGTTCGTCAATCCGTTCGTGAGATATGGAAGTTTGAAGTTAAGGAATGATTGAGAAACCATCAAAATTTTCGCGAGTCTGATACTCGAAACCAATAACTACAAAGGCCTAGCAAAAAAATGCACATACCGTTGTAATCGGGCGAGTATCTAGTTTCACATGCAACAGGAAATTCTCGAGTTCGTCAATGCGTTCGCAAGATATGGGAGTTTGAAGTTAAGGAATGCGTGAGAAACCATCAAAATTTTCGCACGTCTGATACTCGAAACCAGTAACTACTATGGCCTAGGGCAAAAATGCACATACCGTTGTAATCGGGCGAGTTTCTGCTTTAGATGCAATAGGAATTTCTCGAGTTCGTCCATCCGTTCACGAGATATGGGAGTTTGAAGTTAAGGAATGGTTGAGAAACCATCAAAATTTTCGCTGGTCTGATACTCGAAACCAATAACTGGAATGGCCTAGGGGAAAAGTACACACACCATTGTAATCGGGCTAGTTTCTACTTTCAGAGGCAACAGGAATTTCTCGAGTTCGTCAATCCGTTCGCGAGATATGGGAGTTTGAAGTTAAGGAATGGTTGAGAAACCATCGAAATTTACCGCAAGTCTGATACTCGAAACCAATAACTACTATGGCCTAGGGCAAAAATGTACATACCGTTTTAATCGGGCGAGATTCTGCTTTCAGATGCAACAGGAATTTCTCGAGTTCGTCAATCCGTTCGCGAGATATGGGAGTTTGAAGTTAAAGAATGGTTGAGAAACCATCAAAATTTTCGCTGCTCGAATACTCGAAACCAATAACTACAAAGGCCTTGGGGAAAAATACACGTACCGTTGTAATCGGGCGAGTTTCTACTTTCAGAAGCAACAGGAATTTCTCGAGTTCGTCAATCCGTTCGCGAGAAATGGGAATTTGAAGTTAAGGAATGGTTGAGAAACCATCAAAATTTTCGCAAGTCTGATACTCGAAACCAATAACTACTATGGCCTAGGGCAAAAATGCACATACCGTTGTAACCCGGCGAGTTTCTGCTTTCAGATGCAATAGGAAATTCTCGAGTTCGTCAAACCGTTCGCGAGATATGTAAGTGTGAAGTTAAGGAATGGTTGAGAAACCATCAAAATTATCGCAAGTCTGTTACTCGAAACCAATAACTGGAATGGCCTAGGGGAAAAGTACACACACCATTGTATTCGGGCTATTTTCTACTTTCAGAGGCAACAAGAATTTCTCGAGTTCGTCAATCCGTTCGCGAGATATGGGAGTTTGAAGTTAAGGAATGGTTGAGAAACCATCAAAATTTTCGCTGGTCTGATACTCGAAACCAATAACTGGAATGGCCTAGGGGAAAAGTACACACACCATTGTAATCGGGCTAGTTTCTACTTTCAGAGGCAACAGGAATTTCTCGAGTTCGTCAATCCGTTCGCGAGATATGGGAGTTTGAAGGTAAGGAATGGTTGAGAAACCATCAAAATTTTCGCAAGTCTGATACTCGAAACCAATAACTACTATGGCCTAGGGCAAAAATGCACATACCGTTGTAACCGGGCGAGTCTCTGCTTTCAGATGCAATAGGAAATTCTCGAGTTCGTCAATCCGTTCGCGAGATATGTAAGTGTGAAGTTAAGGAATGGTTGAGAAACCATCAAAATTATCGCAAGTCTGATACTCGAAACCAATAACTGGAATGGCCTAGGGGAAAAGTACACATATCATTGTAATCGGGCGAGTTTCTACTTTCAGATGCAACAGGAATTTCTCGAGTTCGTCAAACCGTTCGCGAGATATGTAAGTGTGAAGTTAAGGAATGGTTGAGAAACCATCAAAATTATCGCAAGTCTGTTACTCGAAACCAATAACTGGAATGGCCTAGGGGAAAAGTACACATACCGTTGTAATCGGGCGAGTTTCTGCTTTCAGATGCAATAGGAAATTCTCGAGTTCGTCAATCCGTTCGCGAGATGTGTAAGTGTCAAGTTAAGGAATGGTTGAGAAACCATCAAAATTTTCGCAAGTCTGATACTCGAAACCAATAACTACAATGACCTTGGGGAAAAATACACATACCGTTGTAATCGGGCGAGTTTCTACTTTCAGATGCAACAGGAATTTCTGGAGTTCGTCAATCCGTTCGCGAGATATGGGAGTTTGAAGTTAAGGAATGGCTGAGAAATCATCAAAATTTTCGCAAGTCTGACACTCGAATCCAATAACTACTGTGGCCTAGGGCAAAAATACACATACCGTTGTAATCGGGCGAGTTTCTGCTTTTCGATGCAATAGGAAATTCTCGAGTTCGTCAATCCGTTCGCGAGATATGGAAGTTTGAAGTTAACGAATGATTGAGAAACCATCAAAATTTTCGCAAGTCTGATTCTCGAAACCAATAACTACAAAGGCATAGCGGAAAAATACACATACCGTTGTAATCGGGCGAGTTTCTACTTTCAGATGCAACAGGAATTTCTCGAGTTCGTCAATCCGTTCGCGAGATATGGGAGTTTTAAGTTAAGGAATGGCTGAGAAATCATCAAAATTTTCGCAAGTCTGATACTCGAATCCAATAACTACTGTGGCCTAGGGCAAAAATACACATACCGTTGTAATCGGGCGAGTTTCTGCTTTCCGATGCAATAGGAAATTCTCGAGTTCGTCAATCCGTTCGCGAGATATGGGAGTTTGAAGTTAAGGAATGGTTGAGAAACCATCAAAATTTTCGCTGGTCTGATACTCGAAACCAATAACTGGAATGGCCTAGGGGAAAAGTACACACACCATTGTAATCGGGCTAGTTTCTACTTTCAGAGGCAACAGGAATTTCTCGAGTTCGTCAATCCGTTCGCGAGATATGGGAGTTTGAAGTTAAGGAATGGTTGAGAAACCATCGAAATTTACCGCAAGTCTGATACTCGAAACCAATAACTACTATGGCCTAGGGCAAAAATGTACATACCGTTTTAATCGGGCGAGATTCTGCTTTCAGATGCAACAGGAATTTCTCGAGTTCGTCAATCCGTTCGCGAGATATGGGAGTTTGAAATTAAAGAATGGCTGAGAAACCATCAAAATTTTCGCTGCTCGAATACTCGAAACCAATAACTACAAAGGCCTTGGGGAAAAATACACGTACCGTTGTAATCGGGCGAGTTTCTACTTTCAGATGCAACAGGAATTTCTCGAGTTCGTCAATCCGTTCGCGAGAAATGGGAATTTGAAGTTAAGGAATGGTTGAGAAACCATCAAAATTTTCGCAAGTCTGATACTCGAAACCAATAACTACTATGGCCTAGGGCAAAAATGCACATACCGTTGTAACCCGGCGAGTTTCTGCTTTCAGATGCAATAGGAAATTCTCGAGTTCGTCAATCCGTTCGCGAGAAATGGGAATTTGAAGTTAAGGAATGGTTGAGAAACCATCAAAATTTTCGCAAGTCTGATACTCGAAACCAATAACTACTATGGCGTAGGGCAAAAATACACATACCGTTGTAATGGGGCGAGTTTCTGCTTTCAGATGCAACAGGAAATTCTCGAGTTCGTCAATCCGTTCGCGAGAAATGGGAATTTGAAGTTAAGGAATGGTTGAGAAACCATCAAAATTTTCGCAAGTCTGATACTCGAAACCAATAACTACAATGGCCTAGGGGAAAAATACACATACCGTTGTAATCGGGCGAGTTTCTACTTTCTGATGCAACAGGAATTTCTCGAGTTCGTCAATCCGTTCGCGAGATATGGGAGTTTGAAGTTAAGGAATGGTTGAGAAACCATCAAAACTATCGCAAGTCTGTTACTCGAAACCAACAACTGGAATGGCCTACGGGAAAAGTACACATACCATTGTAGTCGGGCGAGTTTCTATTTTCAGATGCAACAGGAATTTCTCGAGTTCGTCAATCCGTTCGCGAGAAATGGGGGTTTGAATTTAAGGAATGGTTAAGAAACCATCAAAATTTTCGCAAGTCTGATACTCGAAACCAATAACTGGAATGGCCAAGGGGAAAAGTACAAACACCATTGTAATCGGGCGGGTTTCTACTTTCAGATACAACAGGAATTTCTCGAGTTCGTCAATGCGTTCGCGAGATATGGGAGTTTGAAGTTAAGGAATGGCTGTGAAATCATCAAAATTTTCGCAAGTCTGATAGTCGAAACCAATAACTACTATGGCGTAGGGCAAAAATACACATACCGTTGTAATGGGGCGAGTTTCTGCTTTCAGATGCAATAGGAAATTCTCGAGTTCGTCAATCCGTTCGTGAGATATGGAAGTTTGAAGTTAAGGAATGATTGAGAAACCATCAAAATTTTCGCGAGTCTGATACTCGAAACCAATAACTACAAAGGCCTAGCAAAAAAATGCACATACCGTTGTAATCGGGCGAGTATCTAGTTTCACATGCAACAGGAAATTCTCGAGTTCGTCAATGCGTTCGCAAGATATGGGAGTTTGAAGTTAAGGAATGCGTGAGAAACCATCAAAATTTTCGCACGTCTGATACTCGAAACCAGTAACTACTATGGCCTAGGGCAAAAATGCACATACCGTTGTAATCGGGCGAGTTTCTGCTTTAGATGCAATAGGAATTTCTCGAGTTCGTCCATCCGTTCACGAGATATGGGAGTTTGAAGTTAAGGAATGGTTGAGAAACCATCAAAATTTTCGCTGGTCTGATACTCGAAACCAATAACTGGAATGGCCTAGGGGAAAAGTACACACACCATTGTAATCGGGCTAGTTTCTACTTTCAGAGGCAACAGGAATTTCTCGAGTTCGTCAATCCGTTCGCGAGATATGGGAGTTTGAAGTTAAGGAATGGTTGAGAAACCATCGAAATTTACCGCAAGTCTGATACTCGAAACCAATAACTACTATGGCCTAGGGCAAAAATGTACATACCGTTTTAATCGGGCGAGATTCTGCTTTCAGATGCAACAGGAATTTCTCGAGTTCGTCAATCCGTTCGCGAGATATGGGAGTTTGAAGTTAAAGAATGGTTGAGAAACCATCAAAATTTTCGCTGCTCGAATACTCGAAACCAATAACTACAAAGGCCTTGGGGAAAAATACACGTACCGTTGTAATCGGGCGAGTTTCTACTTTCAGAAGCAACAGGAATTTCTCGAGTTCGTCAATCCGTTCGCGAGAAATGGGAATTTGAAGTTAAGGAATGGTTGAGAAACCATCAAAATTTTCGCAAGTCTGATACTCGAAACCAATAACTACTATGGCCTAGGGCAAAAATGCACATACCGTTGTAACCCGGCGAGTTTCTGCTTTCAGATGCAATAGGAAATTCTCGAGTTCGTCAAACCGTTCGCGAGATATGTAAGTGTGAAGTTAAGGAATGGTTGAGAAACCATCAAAATTATCGCAAGTCTGTTACTCGAAACCAATAACTGGAATGGCCTAGGGGAAAAGTACACACACCATTGTATTCGGGCTATTTTCTACTTTCAGAGGCAACAAGAATTTCTCGAGTTCGTCAATCCGTTCGCGAGATATGGGAGTTTGAAGTTAAGGAATGGTTGAGAAACCATCAAAATTTTCGCTGGTCTGATACTCGAAACCAATAACTGGAATGGCCTAGGGGAAAAGTACACACACCATTGTAATCGGGCTAGTTTCTACTTTCAGAGGCAACAGGAATTTCTCGAGTTCGTCAATCCGTTCGCGAGATATGGGAGTTTGAAGGTAAGGAATGGTTGAGAAACCATCAAAATTTTCGCAAGTCTGATACTCGAAACCAATAACTACTATGGCCTAGGGCAAAAATGCACATACCGTTGTAACCGGGCGAGTCTCTGCTTTCAGATGCAATAGGAAATTCTCGAGTTCGTCAATCCGTTCGCGAGATATGTAAGTGTGAAGTTAAGGAATGGTTGAGAAACCATCAAAATTATCGCAAGTCTGATACTCGAAACCAATAACTGGAATGGCCTAGGGGAAAAGTACACATATCATTGTAATCGGGCGAGTTTCTACTTTCAGATGCAACAGGAATTTCTCGAGTTCGTCAAACCGTTCGCGAGATATGTAAGTGTGAAGTTAAGGAATGGTTGAGAAACCATCAAAATTATCGCAAGTCTGTTACTCGAAACCAATAACTGGAATGGCCTAGGGGAAAAGTACACATACCGTTGTAATCGGGCGAGTTTCTGCTTTCAGATGCAATAGGAAATTCTCGAGTTCGTCAATCCGTTCGCGAGATGTGTAAGTGTCAAGTTAAGGAATGGTTGAGAAACCATCAAAATTTTCGCAAGTCTGATACTCGAAACCAATAACTACAATGACCTTGGGGAAAAATACACATACCGTTGTAATCGGGCGAGTTTCTACTTTCAGATGCAACAGGAATTTCTGGAGTTCGTCAATCCGTTCGCGAGATATGGGAGTTTGAAGTTAAGGAATGGCTGAGAAATCATCAAAATTTTCGCAAGTCTGACACTCGAATCCAATAACTACTGTGGCCTAGGGCAAAAATACACATACCGTTGTAATCGGGCGAGTTTCTGCTTTTCGATGCAATAGGAAATTCTCGAGTTCGTCAATCCGTTCGCGAGATATGGAAGTTTGAAGTTAACGAATGATTGAGAAACCATCAAAATTTTCGCAAGTCTGATTCTCGAAACCAATAACTACAAAGGCATAGCGGAAAAATACACATACCGTTGTAATCGGGCGAGTTTCTACTTTCAGATGCAACAGGAATTTCTCGAGTTCGTCAATCCGTTCGCGAGATATGGGAGTTTTAAGTTAAGGAATGGCTGAGAAATCATCAAAATTTTCGCAAGTCTGATACTCGAATCCAATAACTACTGTGGCCTAGGGCAAAAATACACATACCGTTGTAATCGGGCGAGTTTCTGCTTTCCGATGCAATAGGAAATTCTCGAGTTCGTCAATCCGTTCGCGAGATATGGGAGTTTGAAGTTAAGGAATGGTTGAGAAACCATCAAAATTTTCGCTGGTCTGATACTCGAAACCAATAACTGGAATGGCCTAGGGGAAAAGTACACACACCATTGTAATCGGGCTAGTTTCTACTTTCAGAGGCAACAGGAATTTCTCGAGTTCGTCAATCCGTTCGCGAGATATGGGAGTTTGAAGTTAAGGAATGGTTGAGAAACCATCGAAATTTACCGCAAGTCTGATACTCGAAACCAATAACTACTATGGCCTAGGGCAAAAATGTACATACCGTTTTAATCGGGCGAGATTCTGCTTTCAGATGCAACAGGAATTTCTCGAGTTCGTCAATCCGTTCGCGAGATATGGGAGTTTGAAATTAAAGAATGGCTGAGAAACCATCAAAATTTTCGCTGCTCGAATACTCGAAACCAATAACTACAAAGGCCTTGGGGAAAAATACACGTACCGTTGTAATCGGGCGAGTTTCTACTTTCAGATGCAACAGGAATTTCTCGAGTTCGTCAATCCGTTCGCGAGAAATGGGAATTTGAAGTTAAGGAATGGTTGAGAAACCATCAAAATTTTCGCAAGTCTGATACTCGAAACCAATAACTACTATGGCCTAGGGCAAAAATGCACATACCGTTGTAACCCGGCGAGTTTCTGCTTTCAGATGCAATAGGAAATTCTCGAGTTCGTCAATCCGTTCGCGAGAAATGGGAATTTGAAGTTAAGGAATGGTTGAGAAACCATCAAAATTTTCGCAAGTCTGATACTCGAAACCAATAACTACTATGGCGTAGGGCAAAAATACACATACCGTTGTAATGGGGCGAGTTTCTGCTTTCAGATGCAACAGGAAATTCTCGAGTTCGTCAATCCGTTCGCGAGAAATGGGAATTTGAAGTTAAGGAATGGTTGAGAAACCATCAAAATTTTCGCAAGTCTGATACTCGAAACCAATAACTACAATGGCCTAGGGGAAAAATACACATACCGTTGTAATCGGGCGAGTTTCTACTTTCTGATGCAACAGGAATTTCTCGAGTTCGTCAATCCGTTCGCGAGATATGGGAGTTTGAAGTTAAGGAATGGTTGAGAAACCATCAAAACTATCGCAAGTCTGTTACTCGAAACCAACAACTGGAATGGCCTACGGGAAAAGTACACATACCATTGTAGTCGGGCGAGTTTCTATTTTCAGATGCAACAGGAATTTCTCGAGTTCGTCAATCCGTTCGCGAGAAAGGGGGGTTTGAATTTAAGGAATGGTTAAGAAACCATCAAAATTTTCGCAAGTCTGATACTCGAAACCAATAACTGGAATGGCCAAGGGGAAAAGTACAAACACCATTGTAATCGGGCGGGTTTCTACTTTCAGATACAACAGGAATTTCTCGAGTTCGTCAATGCGTTCGCGAGATATGGGAGTTTGAAGTTAAGGAATGGCTGTGAAATCATCAAAATTTTCGCAAGTCTGATAGTCGAAACCAATAACTACTATGGCGTAGGGCAAAAATACACATACCGTTGTAATGGGGCGAGTTTCTGCTTTCAGATGCAATAGGAAATTCTCGAGTTCGTCAATCCGTTCGTGAGATATGGAAGTTTGAAGTTAAGGAATGATTGAGAAACCATCAAAATTTTCGCGAGTCTGATACTCGAAACCAATAACTACAAAGGCCTAGCAAAAAAATGCACATACCGTTGTAATCGGGCGAGTATCTAGTTTCACATGCAACAGGAAATTCTCGAGTTCGTCAATGCGTTCGCAAGATATGGGAGTTTGAAGTTAAGGAATGCGTGAGAAACCATCAAAATTTTCGCACGTCTGATACTCGAAACCAGTAACTACTATGGCCTAGGGCAAAAATGCACATACCGTTGTAATCGGGCGAGTTTCTGCTTTCAGATGCAATAGGAATTTCTCGAGTTCGTCCATCCGTTCACGAGATATGGGAGTTTGAAGTTAAGGAATGGTTGAGAAACCATCAAAATTTTCGCTGGTCTGATACTCGAAACCAATAACTGGAATGGCCTAGGGGAAAAGTACACACACCATTGTAATCGGGCTAGTTTCTACTTTCAGAGGCAACAGGAATTTCTCGAGTTCGTCAATCCGTTCGCGAGATATGGGAGTTTGAAGTTAAGGAATGGTTGAGAAACCATCGAAATTTACCGCAAGTCTGATACTCGAAACCAATAACTACTATGGCCTAGGGAAAAAATGTACATACCGTTTTAATCGGGCGAGATTCTGCTTTCAGATGCAACAGGAATTTCTCGAGTTCGTCAATCCGTTCGCGAGATATGGGAGTTTGAAGTTAAAGAATGGTTGAGAAACCATCAAAATTTTCGCTGCTCGAATACTCGAAACCAATAACTACAAAGGCCTTGGGGAAAAATACACGTACCGTTGTAATCGGGCGAGTTTCTACTTTCAGAAGCAACAGGAATTTCTCGAGTTCGTCAATCCGTTCGCGAGAAATGGGAATTTGAAGTTAAGGAATGGTTGAGAAACCATCAAAATTTTCGCAAGTCTGATACTCGAAACCAATAACTACTATGGCCTAGGGCAAAAATGCACATACCGTTGTAACCCGGCGAGTTTCTGCTTTCAGATGCAATAGGAAATTCTCGAGTTCGTCAAACCGTTCGCGAGATATGTAAGTGTGAAGTTAAGGAATGGTTGAGAAACCATCAAAATTATCGCAAGTCTGTTACTCGAAACCAATAACTGGAATGGCCTAGGGGAAAAGTACACACACCATTGTATTCGGGCTATTTTCTACTTTCAGAGGCAACAAGAATTTCTCGAGTTCGTCAATCCGTTCGCGAGATATGGGAGTTTGAAGTTAAGGAATGGTTGAGAAACCATCAAAATTTTCGCTGGTCTGATACTCGAAACCAATAACTGGAATGGCCTAGGGGAAAAGTACACACACCATTGTAATCGGGCTAGTTTCTACTTTCAGAGGCAACAGGAATTTCTCGAGTTCGTCAATCCGTTCGCGAGATATGGGAGTTTGAAGTTAAGGAATGGCTGAGAAATCATCAAAATTTTCGCAAGTCTGACACTCGAATCCAATAACTACTGTGGCCTAGGGCAAAAATACACATACCGTTGTAATCGGGCGAGTTTCTGCTTTTCGATGCAATAGGAAATTCTCGAGTTCGTCAATCCGTTCGCGAGATATGGAAGTTTGAAGTTAACGAATGATTGAGAAACCATCAAAATTTTCGCAAGTCTGATTCTCGAAACCAATAACTACAAAGGCATAGCGGAAAAATACACATACCGTTGTAATCGGGCGAGTTTCTACTTTCAGATGCAACAGGAATTTCTCGAGTTCGTCAATCCGTTCGCGAGATATGGGAGTTTGAAGTTAAGGAATGGCTGAGAAATCATCAAAATTTTCGCAAGTCTGATACTCGAATCCAATAACTACTGTGGCCTAGGGCAAAAATACACATACCGTTGTAATCGGGCGAGTTTCTGCTTTCCGATGCAATAGGAAATTCTCGAGTTCGTCAATCCGTTCGCGAGATATGGAAGTTTGAAGTTAACGAATGATTGAGAAACCATCAAAATTTTCGCAAGTCTGATTCTCGAAACCAATAACTACAAAGGCATAGCGGAAAAATACACATACCGTTGTAATCGGGCGAGTTTCTACTTTCAGATACAACAGGAATTTCTCGAGTTCGTCAATCCGTTCGCGAGATATGGGAGTTTGAAGTTAAGGAATGGCTGAGAAATCATCAAAATTTTCGCAAGTCTGATACTCGAATCCAATAACTACTGTGGCCTAGGGCAAAAATACACATACCGTTGTAATCGGGCGAGTTTCTGCTTTCCGATGCAATAGGAAATTCTCGAGTTCGTCAATCCGTTCGCGAGATATGGGAGTTTGAAGTTAAGGAATGGTTGAGAAACCATCAAAATTTTCGCTGGTCTGATACTCGAAACCAATAACTGGAATGGCCTAGGGGAAAAGTACACACACCATTGTAATCGGGCTAGTTTCTACTTTCAGAGGCAACAGGAATTTCTCGAGTTCGTCAATCCGTTCGCGAGATATGGGAGTTTGAAGTTAAGGAATGGTTGAGAAACCATCGAAATTTACCGCAAGTCTGATACTCGAAACCAATAACTACTATGGCCTAGGGCAAAAATGTACATACCGTTTTAATCGGGCGAGATTCTGCTTTCAGATGCAACAGGAATTTCTCGAGTTCGTCAATCCGTTCGCGAGATATGGGAGTTTGAAATTAAAGAATGGCTGAGAAACCATCAAAATTTTCGCTGCTCGAATACTCGAAACCAATAACTACAAAGGCCTTGGGGAAAAATACACGTACCGTTGTAATCGGGCGAGTTTCTACTTTCAGATGCAACAGGAATTTCTCGAGTTCGTCAATCCGTTCGCGAGAAATGGGAATTTGAAGTTAAGGAATGGTTGAGAAACCATCAAAATTTTCGCAAGTCTGATACTCGAAACCAATAACTACTATGGCCTAGGGCAAAAATGCACATACCGTTGTAACCCGGGGAGTTTCTGCTTTCAGATGCAATAGGAAATTCTCGAGTTCGTCAATCCGTTCGCGAGATATGTAAGTGTGAAGTTAAGGAATGGTTGAGAAACCATCAAAATTATCGCAAGTCTGATACTCGAAACCAATAACTGGAATGGCCTTGGGGAAAAATACACGTACCTTTGTAATCGGGCGAGTTTCTACTTTCAGATGCAACAGGAATTTCTCGAGTTCGTCAATCCGTTCGCGAGATATGGGAATTTGAAATTAAGGAATGGTTGAGAAACCATCAAAATTTTCGCAAGTCTGATACTCGAAACCAATAACTACTATGGCCTAGGGCAAAAATGCACATACCGTTGTAACCGGGCGAGTTTCTGCTTTCAGATGCAATAGGAAATTCTCGAGTTCGTCAATCCATTCGCGAGATATGGAAGTTTGAAGTTAAGGAATGATTGAGAAACCATCAAAATTTTCGCGAGTCTGATACTCGAAACCAATAACTACAAAGGCCCAGAGGAAAAATACACATACCGTTGTAATCGGGCGAGTTTCTAGTTTCACATGCAACAGGAAATTCTCGAGTTCGTCAATGCGTTCGCAAGATATGGGAGTTTGAAGTTAAGGAATGGTTGAGAAACCATCAAAATTTTCGCTGGTCTGATACTCGAAACCAATAACTACAAAGGCCTAGGGGCAAAATACACATACCGTTGTAATCGGGCGAGTTTCTACTTCCACATGCAACAGGAATTTCTCGAGTTGGTCAATCCGTTCGCGAGATATGGGTGTTTGAAGTTAAAGAATGGTTGAGAAACCATCAAAATTTTCGCTGGTCTGATACTCGAAACCAATAACTGGAATGGCCTAGGGGAAAAGTACACACACCATTGTAATCGGGCTAGTTTCTACTTTCAGAGGCAACAGGAATTTCTCGAGTTCGTCAATCCGTTCGCGAGATATGGGAGTTTGAAGGTAAGGAATGGTTGAGAAACCATCAAAATTTTCGCAAGTCTGATACTCGAAACCAATAACTACTATGGCCTAGGGCAAAAATGCACATACCGTTGTAACCCGGCGAGTTTCTGCTTTCAGATGCAATAGGAAATTCTCGCGTTCGTCAATCCGTTCGCGAGATATGTAAGTGTGAAGTTAAGGAATGGTTGAGAAACCATCAAAATTATCGCAAGTCTGATACTCGAAACCAATAACTGGAATGGCCTTGGGGAAAAATACACGTACCTTTGTAATCGGGCGAGTTTCTACTTTCAGATGCAACAGGAATTTCTCGAGTTCGTCAATCCGTTCGCGAGATATGGGAATTTGAAATTAAGGAATGGTTGAGAAACCATCAAAATTTTCGCAAGTCTGATACTCGAAACCAATAACTACTATGGCCTAGGGCAAAAATGCACATACCGTTGTAACCGGG
Organism: Ptiloglossa arizonensis; assembly: GCF_051014685.1. NCBI lineage: Eukaryota > Metazoa > Arthropoda > Insecta > Hymenoptera > Colletidae > Ptiloglossa > Ptiloglossa arizonensis. The sequence continues at coordinate 383,481 of NW_027478801.1, forward strand.
CGAGTTTCTGCTTTCAGATGCAATAGGAAATTCTCGAGTTCGTCAATCCATTCGCGAGAAATGGAAGTTTGAAGTTAAGGAATGATTGAGAAACCATCAAAATTTTCGCGAGTCTGATACTCGAAACCAATAACTACAAAGGCCCAGAGGAAAAATACACATACCGTTGTAATCGGGCGAGTTTCTAGTTTCACATGCAACAGGAAATTCTCGAGTTCGTCAATGCGTTCGCAAGATATGGGAGTTTGAAGTTAAGGAATGGTTGAGAAACCATCAAAATTTTCGCTGGTCTGATACTCGAAACCAATAACTACAAAGGCCTAGGGGCAAAATACACATACCGTTGTAATCGGGCGAGTTTCTACTTCCACATGCAACAGGAATTTCTCGAGTTGGTCAATCCGTTCGCGAGATATGGGAGTTTGAAGTTAAAGAATGGTTGAGAAACCATCAAAATTTTCGATGGTCTGATACTCGAAACCAATAACTGGAATGGCCTAGGGGAAAAGTACACACACCATTGTAATCGGGCTAGTTTCTACTTTCAGAGGCAACAGGAATTTCTCGAGTTCGTCAATCCGTTCGCGAGATATGGGAGTTTGAAGGTAAGGAATGGTTGAGAAACCATCAAAATTTTCGCAAGTCTGATACTCGAAACCAATAACTACTATGGCCTAGGGCAAAAATGCAAATACCGTTGCAACCGGGCGAGTCTCTGCTTTCAGATGCAATAGGAAATTCTCGAGTTCGTCAATCCGTTCGCGAGATATGTAAGTGTGAAGTTAAGGAATGGTTGAGAAACCATCAAAATTATCGCAAGTCTGATACTCGAAACCAATAACTGGAATGGCCTAGGGGAAAAATGCACATACCGTTGTAACCGGGCGAGTTTCTGCTTTCAGATGCAATAGGAAATTCTCGAGTTCGTCAATCCATTCGCGAGATATGGAAGTTTGAAGTTAAGGAATGATTGAGAAACCATCAAAATTTTCGCGAGTCTGATACTCGAAACCAATAACTACAAAGGCCCAGAGGAAAAATACACATACCGTTGTAATCGGGCGAGTTTCTAGTTTCACATGCAACAGGAAATTCTCGAGTTCGTCAATGCGTTCGCAAGATATGGGAGTTTGAAGTTAAGGAATGGTTGAGAACCCATCAAAATTTTCGCTGGTCTGATACTCGAAACCAATAACTACAAAGGCCTAGGGGCAAAATACACATACCGTTGTAATCGGGCGAGTTTCTACTTCCACATGCAACAGGAATTTCTCGAGTTGGTCAATCCGTTCGCGAGATATGGGAGTTTGAAGTTAAAGAATGGTTGAGAAACCATCAAAATTTTCGCTGGTCTGATACTCGAAACCAATAACTGGAATGGCCTAGGGGAAAAGTACACACACCATTGTAATCGGGCTAGTTTCTACTTTCAGAGGCAACAGGAATTTCTCGAGTTCGTCAATCCGTTCGCGAGATATGGGAGTTTGAAGGTAAGGAATGGTTGAGAAACCATCAAAATTTTCGCAAGTCTGATACTCGAAACCAATAACTACTATGGCCTAGGGCAAAAATGCAAATACCGTTGCAACCGGGCGAGTCTCTGCTTTCAGATGCAATAGGAAATTCTCGAGTTCGTCAATCCGTTCGCGAGATATGTAAGTGTGAAGTTAAGGAATGGTTGAGAAACCATCAAAATTATCGCAAGTCTGATACTCGAAACCAATAACTGGAATGGCCTAGGGGAAAAGTACACACACCATTGTAATCGGGCTAGTTTCTACTTTCAGAGGCAACAGGAATTTCTCGAGTTCGTCAATCCGTTCGCGAGATATGGGAGTTTGAAGTTAAGGAATGGTTGAGAAACCATCAAAATTTTCGCTGGTCGAATACTCGAAACCAATAACTGGAATGGCCTAGGCGAAAAGTACAAACACCATTGTAATCGGGCGGGTTTCTACTTTCAGACACAACAGGAATTTCTCGAGTTCGTCAATGCGTTCGCGAGGTATGGGAGTTTGAATTTAAGGAATGGCTGAGAAATCATCAAAATTTTCGCAAGTCTGATACTCGAATCCAATAACTACTATGGCCTAGGGCAAAAATACACATACCGTTGTAATCGGGCGAGTTTCTGCTTTCCGATGCAATAGGAAATTCTCGAGTTCGTCAATCCGTTCGCGAGATATGGAAGTTTGAAGTTAAGGAATAGCTGAGAAATCATCAAAATTTTCGCAAGTCTGATACTCGAATCCAATAACTACTGTGGCCTAGGGCAAAAATACACATACCGTTGTAATCGGGCGAGTTTCTGCTTTCCGATGCAATAGGAAATTCTCGAGTTCGTCAATCCGTTCGCGAGATATGGAAGTTTGAAGTTAACGAATGATTGAGAAACCATCAAAATTTTCGCAAGTCTGATTCTCGAAACCAATAACTACAAAGGCATAGCGGAAAAATACACATACCGTTGTAATCGGGCGAGTTTCTACTCTCAGATGCAACAGCTATATCTCGAGTTCGTCAATCCGTTCGCGAGGCATGGGAGTTTGAAGTTAAGGAATGGTTGAGAAACCATCAAAATTTTCGCAAGTCTGATACTCGAAACCAATAACTACAATGGCTTAGGGGATAAATACACATACCGTTGTAATCGGGCGAGTTTCTGCTTTCAGGTGCAATAGGAAATTCTCGAGTTCGTCAATCCGTTCGCGAGATATGTATGTGTGAAGTTAAGGAATGGTTGAGAAACCATCAAAATTATCGCAAGTCTGATACTCGAAACCAATAACTGGAATGGCCTAGGGGAAAAGTACACATATCATTGTAATCGGGCGAGTTTCTACTTTCAGATGCAACAGGAATTTCTCGAGTTCGTCAAACCGTTCGCGAGATATGTAAGTGTGAAGTTAAGGAATGGTTGAGAAACCATCAAAATTATCGCAAGTCTGTTACTCGAAACCAATAACTGGAATGGCCTAGGGGAAAAGTACACATACCATTGTAATCGGGCGAGTTTCTACTTTCAGATGCAACAGGAATTTCTCGAGTTCGTCAATCCGTTCGCGAGATATGGAAGTTTGAATTTATGGAATGGTTGAGAAACCATCAAAATTTTCGCTGGTCGAATACTCGAAACCAATAACTACAAAGGCCTAGGGGAAAAATACACATACCTTTGTAACCGGGCGAGTTTCTGCTTTCAGATGCAATAGAAAATTCTCGAGTTCGTCAAACCGTTCGCGAGATATGGGAGTTTGAGGTTAAGGAATGGTTGAGAAACCATCAAAATTCTCGCACGTCTGATACTCGAAACCAGTAACTACTATGGCCTAATGCAAAAATGCACATACCGTTGTAATCGGGCGAGTTTCTGCTTTCGGATGCAACAGGAATTTCTCGAGTTCGTCAATCCGTTCACGAGATATGGGAGTTTCAAGTTAAGGAATGGTTGAGAAACCATCAAAATGTTCGCTGGTCTGATACTCGAAACCAACAACTGGAATGGCCTAGGGAAAAAGTACGCACACCATTGTAATCGGGCTAGTTTCTGCTTTCAGATGCAATAGGAAATTCTCGAGTTCGTCAATTCGTTCGCGAGATATGTAAGTGTGAAGTTAAGTAATGGTTGAGAAACCATCAAAACTATCGCAAGTCTGATACTCGAAACCAATAACTGGAATGGCTTAGGGGAAAAGTACACATACCACTGTAATCGGGCGAATTTCTACTTTCAGACGCAACAGGAATTTCTTGAGTTCGTCAATCCGTTCGCGAGAAATGGGAATTTGAAGTTAAGGAATGGTTGAGAAACCATCAAAATTTTCGCAAGTCTGATACTCGAAACCAATAACTACTGTGGCCTAGGGCAAAAATGCACATACCGTTGTAACCGGGCGAGTTTCTGCTTTCAGATGCAATAGGAAATTCTCGAGTTCGTCAAACCGTTCGCGAGATATGTAAGTGTGAAATTAAGGAATGGTTGAGAAACCATCAAAATTTTCGCTGGTCTGATACTCGAAACCAATAACTGGGATGGCCTAGGGGAAAAGTACACACACCATTGTAATCGGGCTAGTTTCTACTTTCAGAGGCAACAGGAATTTCTCGAGTTCGTGAATCCGTTCGCGAGGTATGGGAGTTTGAAGTTAAGGAATGGTTGAGAAACCATCAAAATTTTCGCAAGTCTTATACTCGAAACCAATAACTACAAAGGCCTAGGGGAAAAATACACATACCTTTGTAATCGGGCGAGTTACTACTTTCAGATGCCACAGGAATTTCTCGAGTTCGTGAATCCGTTCGCGAGATATGGGTGTTTGAAGTTAAGGAATGGTTGAGAAACCATCAAAATTTTCGCAAGTCTGATACTCGAAACCGAAAACTGGAATGGCCTAGGGAAAAATACACATACCGTTGTAATCGGGCGAGTCCCTACTTTCAGATGCAACAGGAATTTCTCGAGTTCGTCAATCCGTTCGCGAGATATGGGAGTTTGAAGTTAAGGAATAGCTGAGAAATCATCAAAATTTTCGCAAGTCTGATACTCGAATCCAATAACTACTGTGGCCTAGGGCAAAAATACACATACCGTTGTAATCGGGCGAGTTTCTGCTTTCCGATGCAATAGGAAATTCTCGAGTTCGTCAATCCGTTCGCGAGATATGGAAGTTTGAAGTTAACGAATGATTGAGAAACCATCAAAATTTTCGCAAGTCTGATTCTCGAAACCAATAACTACAAAGGCATAGCGGAAAAATACACATACCGTTGTAATCGGGCGAGTTTCTACTTTCACATGCAACAGGAATTGCTCGAGTTCGTCTATCCGTTCGCGAGATATGGGAGTTTGAAGTTAAGGAATGCTTGAGGAACCATCAAAATTTTCGCAAGTCTGATACTCGAAACCGAAAACTGGAATGGCCTAGGGAAAAATACACATACCGTTGTAATCGGGCGAGTCCCTACTTTCAGATGCAACAGGAATTTCTCTAGTTCGTGAATCCGTTCGCGAGATATGGGTGTTTGAAGTTAAGGAATGGTTGAGAAACCATCAAAATTTTCGCAAGTCTGATACTCGAAACCGAAAACTGGAATGGCCTAGGGAAAAATACACATACCGTTGTAATCGGGCGAGTCCCTACTTTCAGATGCAACAGGAATTTCTCGAGTTCGTCAATCCGTTCGCGAGATATGGGAGTTTGAAGTTAAGGAATAGCTGAGAAATCATCAAAATTTTCGCAAGTCTGATACTCGAATCCAATAACTATAATGGCCTAGGGCAAAAATACACTTACCGTTGTAATCGGGCGAGTTTCTGCTTTCAGATGCAATAGGAAATTCTCGAGTTCGTCAATCCGTTCGCGAGATATGTTAGTGTGAAGTTAAGGAATGGTTGAGAAACCATCAAAATTTTCGCAACTCGGATCCTCGAAACCTACAACTACAATGGCCTAGGGGAAAAATACACATATCGTTGTATTCGGGAGAGTTTCTACTTTCAGATGCAACAGGAATTTCTCGAGTTCGTCAATCCGTTCGCGAGATATGGAAGTTTGAAGATAACGAATGGTTGAGAAACCACCAAAATTTTCGCAGGTCTGATACTCGAAACCAATAACTGGAATGGCCTAAGGGAAAAGTACACACACCATTCTAATCGGGCGAGTTTCTACTTTCAGGTACAACAGGAATTTCTCGAGTTCGTCAATGCGTTCGCGAGATATGGGAGTTTGAAGTTAAGGAATGCTGGAGAAACCATCAAAATTTTCGCAGGTCTGATACTCGAAACCAATAACTGGAATCGCCTAGGGGAAAAGTACACACACCATTCTAATCGGGCGAGTTTCTGCTTTCAGATGCAATAGGAAATTCTCGAGTTCGTCAATGCGTTCGCAAGATATGGGAGTTTGAAGTTAAGGAATGGTTGAGAAACCATCAAAATTTTCGCTGGTCTGATACTCGAAACCAATAACTACAAAGGCCTAGGGGCAAAATACACATACCGTTGTAATCGGGCGAGTTTCTACTTCCACATGCAACAGGAATTTCTCGAGTTGGTCAATCCGTTCGCGAGATATGGGAGTTTGAAGTTAAAGAATGGTTGAGAAACCATCAAAATTTTCGCTGGTCTGATACTCGAAACCAATAACTGGAATGGCCTAGGGGAAAAGTACACACACCATTGTAATCGGGCTAGTTTCTACTTTCAGAGGCAACAGGAATTTCTCGAGTTCGTCAATCCGTTCGCGAGATATGGGAGTTTGAAGGTAAGGAATGGTTGAGAAACCATCAAAATTTTCGCAAGTCTGATACTCGAAACCAATAACTACTATGGCCTAGGGCAAAAATGCAAATACCGTTGCAACCGGGCGAGTCTCTGCTTTCAGATGCAATAGGAAATTCTCGAGTTCGTCAATCCGTTCGCGAGATATGTAAGTGTGAAGTTAAGGAATGGTTGAGAAACCATCAAAATAATCGCAAGTCTGATACTCGAAACCAATAACTGGAATGGCCTAGGGGAAAAGTACACACACCATTGTAATCGGGCTAGTTTCTACTTTCAGAGGCAACAGGAATTTCTCGAGTTCGTCAATCCGTTCGCGAGATATGGGAGTTTGAAGTTAAGGAATGGTTGAGAAACCATCAAAATTTTCGCTGGTCGAATACTCGAAACCAATAACTGGAATGGCCTAGGGGAAAAGTACAAACACCATTGTAATCGGGCGGGTTTCTACTTTCAGACACAACAGGAATTTCTCGAGTTCGTCAATGCGTTCGCGAGGTATGGGAGTTTGAATTTAAGGAATGGCTGAGAAATCATCAAAATTTTCGCAAGTCTGATACTCGAATCCAATAACTACTATGGCCTAGGGCAAAAATACACATACCGTTGTAATCGGGCGAGTTTCTGCTTTCAGATGCAATAGGAAATTCTCGAGTTCGTCAATCCGTTCGCGAGATGTGTAAGTGTCAAGTTAAGGAATGGTTGAGAAACCATCAAAATTTTCGCAAGTCTGATACTCGAAACCAATAACTACAATGACCTTGGGGAAAAATACACATACCGTTGTAATCGGGCGAGTTTCTACTTTCAGATGCAACAGGAATTTCTCGAGTTCGTCAATCCGTTCGCGAGATATGGGAGTTTGAAGTTAAGGAATAGCTGAGAAATCATCAAAATTTTCGCAAGTCTGATACTCGAATCCAATAACTACTGTGGCCTAGGGCAAAAATACACATACCGTTGTAATCGGGCGAGTTTCTGCTTTCCGATGCAATAGGAAATTCTCGAGTTCGTCAATCCGTTCGCGAGATATGTATGTGTGAAGTTAAGGAATGGTTGAGAAACCATCAAAATTATCGCAAGTCTGATACTCGAAACCAATAACTGGAATGGCCTAGGGGAAAAGTACACATATCATTGTAATCGGGCGAGTGTCTACTTTCAGATGCAACAGGAATTTCTCGAGTTCGTCAAACCGTTCGCGAGATATGGAAGTTTGAAGTTAACGAATGATTGAGAAACCATCAAAATTTTCGCAAGTCTGATTCTCGAAACCAATAACTACAAAGGCATAGCGGAAAAATACACATACCGTTGTAATCGGGCGAGTTTCTACTCTCAGATGCAACAGCTATATCTCGAGTTCGTCAATCCGTTCGCGAGGCATGGGAGTTTGAAGTTAAGGAATGGTTGAGAAACCATCAAAATTTTCGCAAGTCTGATACTCGAAACCAATAACTACAATGGCTTAGGGGATAAATACACATACCGTTGTAATCGGGCGAGTTTCTGCTTTCAGGTGCAATAGGAAATTCTCGAGTTCGTCAATCCGTTCGCGAGATATGTATGTGTGAAGTTAAGGAATGGTTGAGAAACCATCAAAATTATCGCAAGTCTGATACTCGAAACCAATAACTGGAATGGCCTAGGGGAAAAGTACACATATCATTGTAATCGGGCGGGTTTCTACTTTCAGACACAACAGGAATTTCTCGAGTTCGTCAATGCGTTCGCGAGGTATGGGAGTTTGAATTTAAGGAATGGCTGAGAAATCATCAAAATTTTCGCAAGTCTGATTCTCGAAACCAATAACTACAAAGGCATAGCGGAAAAATACACATACCGTTGTAATCGGGCGAGTTTCTACTCTCAGATGCAACAGCTATATCTCGAGTTCGTCAATCCGTTCGCGAGGCATGGGAGTTTGAAGTTAAGGAATGGTTGAGAAACCATCAAAATTTTCGCAAGTCTGATACTCGAAACCAATAACTACAATGGCTTAGGGGATAAATACACATACCGTTGTAATCGGGCGAGTTTCTGCTTTCAGGTGCAATAGGAAATTCTCGAGTTCGTCAATCCGTTCGCGAGATATGTATGTGTGAAGTTAAGGAATGGTTGAGAAACCATCAAAATTATCGCAAGTCTGATACTCGAAACCAATAACTGGAATGGCCTAGGGGAAAAGTACACATATCATTGTAATCGGGCGGGTTTCTACTTTCAGACACAACAGGAATTTCTCGAGTTCGTCAATGCGTTCGCGAGGTATGGGAGTTTGAATTTAAGGAATGGCTGAGAAATCATCAAAATTTTCGCAAGTCTGATACTCGAATCCAATAACTACTATGGCCTAGGGCAAAAATACACATACCGTTGTAATCGGGCGAGTTTCTGCTTTCAGATGCAATAGGAAATTCTCGAGTTCGTCAATCCGTTCGCGAGATGTGTAAGTGTCAAGTTAAGGAATGGTTGAGAAACCATCAAAATTTTCGCAAGTCTGATACTCGAAACCAATAACTACAATGACCTTGGGGAAAAATACACATACCGTTGTAATCGGGCGAGTTTCTACTTTCAGATGCAACAGGAATTTCTCGAGTTCGTCAATCCGTTCGCGAGATATGGGAGTTTGAAGTTAAGGAATAGCTGAGAAATCATCAAAATTTTCGCAAGTCTGATACTCGAATCCAATAACTACTGTGGCCTAGGGCAAAAATACACATACCGTTGTAATCGGGCGAGTTTCTGCTTTCCGATGCAATAGGAAATTCTCGAGTTCGTCAATCCGTTCGCGAGATATGTATGTGTGAAGTTAAGGAATGGTTGAGAAACCATCAAAATTATCGCAAGTCTGATACTCGAAACCAATAACTGGAATGGCCTAGGGGAAAAGTACACATATCATTGTAATCGGGCGAGAGTCTACTTTCAGATGCAACAGGAATTTCTCGAGTTCGTCAAACCGTTCGCGAGATATGGAAGTTTGAAGTTAACGAATGATTGAGAAACCATCAAAATTTTCGCAAGTCTGATTCTCGAAACCAATAACTACAAAGGCATAGCGGAAAAATACACATACCGTTGTAATCGGGCGAGTTTCTACTCTCAGATGCAACAGCTATATCTCGAGTTCGTCAATCCGTTCGCGAGGCATGGGAGTTTGAAGTTAAGGAATGGTTGAGAAACCATCAAAATTTTCGCAAGTCTGATACTCGAAACCAATAACTACAATGGCTTAGGGGATAAATACACATACCGTTGTAATCGGGCGAGTTTCTGCTTTCAGGTGCAATAGGAAATTCTCGAGTTCGTCAATCCGTTCGCGAGATATGTATGTGTGAAGTTAAGGAATGGTTGAGAAACCATCAAAATTATCGCAAGTCTGATACTCGAAACCAATAACTGGAATGGCCTAGGGGAAAAGTACACATATCATTGTAATCGGGCGAGTGTCTACTTTCAGATGCAACAGGAATTTCTCGAGTTCGTCAAACCGTTCGCGAGATATGTAAGTGTGAAGTTAAGGAATGGTTGAGAAACCATCAAAATTATCGCAAGTCTGTTACTCGAAACCAATAACTGGAATGGCCTAGGGGAAAAGTACACATACCATTGTAATCGGGCGAGTTTCTACTTTCAGATGCAATAGAAAATTCTCGAGTTCGTCAAACCGTTCGCGAGATATGGAAGTTTGAAGTTAACGAATGATTGAGAAACCATCAAAATTTTCGCAAGTCTGATTCTCGAAACCAATAACTACAAAGGCATAGCGGAAAAATACACATACCGTTGTAATCGGGCGAGTTTCTACTCTCAGATGCAACAGCTATATCTCGAGTTCGTCAATCCGTTCGCGAGGCATGGGAGTTTGAAGTTAACGAATGATTGAGAAACCATCAAAATTTTCGCAAGTCTGATTCTCGAAACCAATAACTACAAAGGCATAGCGGAAAAATACACATACCGTTGTAATCGGGCGAGTTTCTACTTTCACATGCAACAGGAATTGCTCGAGTTCGTCTATCCGTTCGCGAGATATGGGAGTTTGAAGTTAAGGAATGCTTGAGGAACCATCAAAATTTTCGCAAGTCTGATACTCGAATCCAATAACTATAATGGCCTAGGGCAAAAATACACTTACCGTTGTAATCGGGCGAGTTTCTGCTTTCAGATGCAATAGGAAATTCTCGAGTTCGTCAATCCGTTCGCGAGATATGTTAGTGTGAAGTTAAGGAATGGTTGAGAAACCATCAAAATTTTCGCAACTCTGATCCTCGAAACCTACAACTACAATGGCCTAGGGGAAAAATACACATATCGTTGTATTCGGGAGAGTTTCTACTTTCAGATGCAACAGGAATTTCTCGAGTTCGTCAATCCGTTCGCGAGATATGGAAGTTTGAAGATAACGAATGGTTGAGAAACCACCAAAATTTTCGCAGGTCTGATACTCGAAACCAATAACTGGAATGGCCTAAGGGAAAAGTACACACACCATTCTAATCGGGCGAGTTTCTACTTTCAGGTACAACAGGAATTTCTCGAGTTCGTCAATGCGTTCGCGAGAAATGGGAGTTTGAAGTTAAGGAATGCTGGAGAAACCATCAAAATTTTCGCAGGTCTGATACTCGAAACCAATAACTGGAATCGCCTAGGGGAAAAGTACACACACCATTCTAATCGGGCGAGTTTCTGCTTTCAGATGCAATAGGAAATTCTCGAGTTCGTCAATGCGTTCGCAAGATATGGGAGTTTGAAGTTAAGGAATGGTTGAGAAACCATCAAAATTTTCGCTGGTCTGATACTCGAAACCAATAACTACAAAGCCCTAGGGGCAAAATACACATACCGTTGTAATCGGGCGAGTTTCTACTTCCACATGCAACAGGAATTTCTCGAGTTGGTCAATCCGTTCGCGAGATATGGGAGTTTGAAGTTAAAGAATGGTTGAGAAACCATCAAAATTTTCGCTGGTCTGATACTCGAAACCAATAACTGGAATGGCCTAGGGGAAAAGTACACACACCATTGTAATCGGGCTAGTTTCTACTTTCAGAGGCAACAGGAATTTCTCGAGTTCGTCAATCCGTTCGCGAGATATGGGAGTTTGAAGTTAAGGAATGGTTGAGAAACCATCAAAATTTTCGCTGGTCGAATACTCGAAACCAATAACTGGAATGGCCTAGGGGAAAAGTACAAACACCATTGTAATCGGGCGGGTTTCTACTTTCAGACACAACAGGAATTTCTCGAGTTCGTCAATGCGTTCGCGAGGTATGGGAGTTTGAATTTAAGGAATGGCTGAGAAATCATCAAAATTTTCGCAAGTCTGATACTCGAATCCAATAACTACTATGGCCTAGGGCAAAAATACACATACCGTTGTAATCGGGCGAGTTTCTGCTTTCAGATGCAATAGGAAATTCTCGAGTTCGTCAATCCGTTCGCGAGATGTGTAAGTGTCAAGTTAAGGAATGGTTGAGAAACCATCAAAATTTTCGCAAGTCTGATACTCGAAACCAATAACTACAATGACCTTGGGGAAAAATACACATACCGTTGTAATCGGGCGAGTTTCTACTTTCAAATGCAACAGGAATTTCTCGAGTTCGTCAATCCGTTCGCGAGATATGGGAGTTTGAAATTAAGGAACGGTTGAGAAAACATCAAAATTTTCGAAAGTCTGATACTCGAAACCAGTAACTGGAATAGCCTAGGGGAAAAGTACACACACCATTGTAATGGGGCGAGTTTCTACTTTCTGATGCAACAGGAATTTCTCGAGTTCGTCAATCCGTTCGCGAGGTATCGGAGTTTGAAGTTAAGGAATGGTTGAGAAACCATCAAAATTTTCGCAAGTCTGATACTCGAAACCAATAACTGGAACGGCCTAGGGGAAAACTACACATACCTTTGTAATCGGGCGAGTTTCTACTTTCAGATGCAACAGGAATTTCTCGAGTTCGTCAATCCGTTCGCGAGGTATCGGAGTTTGAAGTTAAGGAATGGTTGAGAAACCATCAAAATTTTCGCAAGTCTGATACTCGAAACCAATAACTGGAACGGCCTAGGGGAAAACTACACATACCTTTGTAATCGGGCGAGTTTCTACTTTCAGATGCAACAGGAATTTCTCGAGTTCGTCAATGCGTTCGCGAGGTATGGGAGTTTGAATTTAAGGAATGGCTGAGAAATCATCAAAATTTTCGCAAGTCTGATACTCGAATCCAATAACTACTATGGCCTAGGGCAAAAATACACATACCGTTGTAATCGGGCGAGTTTCTGCTTTCAGATGCAATAGGAAATTCTCGAGTTCGTCAATCCGTTCGCGAGATGTGTAAGTGTCAAGTTAAGGAATGGTTGAGAAACCATCAAAATTTTCGCAATTCTGATACTCGAAACCAATAACCACTATGGCCTAGGGCAAAAATGCGCATACCGTTGTAACCGGGCGAGTTTCTGCTTTCAGATCCATAAGGAATTTCTCGAGCTCGTCAATCCGTTCGCGAGATATGGGAGTTTGAAGTTAAGGAATGGTTGAGAAACCATCAAAATTTTCGCAAGTCTGATACTCGAATCCAATAACTACAAAGGCCTAGGGGAAAAATACACATACCTTTGTAATCGGGCGAGTTTCTACTTTCAAATGCAATAGGAATTTCTCGAGCTCGACAATCCGTTCGCGAGATATGGGAGTTTGAAGTTAAGGAATGGTTTAGAAACCATCAAAATTTTCGCAAGTGTGATACTCGAAACATATAACTGGAACGGCCTAGGGGAAAAGTACACACACCATTGTAATCGAGCAAGTTTCTACTTCCAAATGCAACAGGAATTTCTCGAGTTCGCCAATCCGTTCGCGAGGTATCGGAGTTTGAAGTTAAGGAATGGTTGAGAGACCATCACAATTTTGGGAAGTCTGATACTCGAAACCAATAACTACTATGGCCTAGGGCAAAAATACACATACCTTTGTAATCGGGCGAGTTTCTACTTTCAGATGCAACAGGAATTTCTCGAGTTCGTCAATCCGTTCGCGAGATATGGGAGTTTGAAGTTAAGGAATGCTTGAGAAACCATCGAAATTTTCGCAAGTCTGATACTCGAAACCAATAACTGGAACGGCCTAGGGGAAAAGTACACACACCATTGTAATCGGGCGAGTTTCTACTTTCAGATGCAACAGGAATTTCTCGAGTTCGCCAATCCGTTCGCGAGGTATCGGAGTTTGAAGTTAAGGAATGGTTGAGAAACCATCAAAATTTTCGCAAGTCTGATACTCGAAACCAATAACTACTATGGCCTAGGGCAAAAATACACATACCGTTGTAATCGGACGAGTTTCTGCTTTCAGATGCAACAGGAATTTCTCGAGTTCGTCAATTCGTTCGCGAGATATGGGAGTTTGAAATTAAGGAACGGTTGAGAAAACATCAAAATTTTCGAAAGTCTGATACTCGAAACCAGTAACTGGAATAGCCTAGGGGAAAAGTACACACACCATTGTAATGGGGCGAGTTTCTACTTTCTGATGCAACAGGAATTTCTCGAGTTCGTCAATCCGTTCGCGAGATATGGGTGTTTGAAGTTAAGGAATGGTTGAGAAACCATCAAAATTTTCGCAAGTCTGATAATCGAAACCAGTAACTACTATGGCCTAGGGCAAAAATACACATACCTTTGTAATCGGGCGAGTTTCTACTTTCAGATGCAACAGGAATTTCTCGAGCTCGTCAATCCGTTCGCGAGATATGGGTGTTTGAAGTTAAGGAATGCTTGAGAAACCATCAAAATTTTCGCAAGTCTGATACTCGAAACCAATAACTACAAAGGCCTAGGGGAAAACTACACATACCTTTGTAATCGGGCGGGTATCTACTTTCAGATGCAACAGGAATTTCTCGAGCTCGTCAATCCGTTCGTGAGATATGGGAGTTTGAAGTTAAGGAATGGTTGAGAAACCATCAAAATTTTCGCAAGTCTGATGCTAGAAACGAATAACTGGAATGACCTAGGGGAAAAGTACACACACCATTGTAATCGGGCAAGTATCTACTTTCAGAGGCGGCAGGAACTTCTCGAGTTCGCCAATCCGTTCGCGAGGTATCGGAGTTTGAAGTTAAAGAATGGTTGAGAAACCATCAAAATTTTCGCAAGTCTGATACTCGAAACCAGTAACTACTATGGCCTAGGGCAATAATACACATACCGTTGTAATCGGACGAGTTTCTGCTTTCAGATGCAACAGGAATTTCTCGAGTTCGTCAATTCGTTCGCGATATATGGGAGTTTGAAGTTAAGGAACGGTTGAGAAAACATCAAAATTTTCGAAAGTCTGATACTCGAAACCAATAACTGGAATGGCCTAGGGGAAAAGTACCCACACCATTGTAATCGGGCGAATTTCTACTTTCAGATGCAACAGGAATTTCTCGAGTTCGTCAATCCGTTCGCGAGATATGGGAGCTTGAAGTTAAGGAATGGTTGAGAAACCATCACAATTTTCGCAAGTCTGATACTCGAAACCAATAACTGGAACGGCCTAGGGGAAGAGTACACACACCATTGTAATGGGGCGAGTTTCTACTTTCAAATGCAACAGGAATTTCTCGCGTTCGCCAATCCGTTCGCGAGGTATCGGAGTTTGAAGTTAAGGAATGGTTGAGAAACCATCAAAATTTTCGCAAGTCTGATACTCGAAACCAATAACTACTATGGCCTAGGGCAAAAATACACATACCGTTGTAATCGGACGAGTTTCTGCTTTCAGATGCAACAGGAATTTCTCGAGTTCGTCAATTCGTTCGCGAGATATGGGAGTTTGAAATTAAGGAACGGTTGAGAAAACATCAAAATTTTCGAAAGTCTGATACTCGAAACCAATAACTGGAATGGCCTAGGGGAAAAGTACACACGCCATTGTAGTGGGGCGAGTTTCTACTTTCTGATGCAACAGGAATTTCTCGAGTTCGTCAATCCGTTCGCGAGATATGGGAGTTAGAAGTTAAGGAATGGCTGAGAAACAATCAAAATTTTCGCAAGTGTGATACTCGAAACCAATAACTGGGATGGCCTTGGGGAAAAGTACACACACCATTGTAATCGGGCGAATTTCTACTTTCAGATGCAACAGGAATTTCTCGAGTTCGTCAATCCGTTCGCGAGATATGGGAGTTTGAAGTTATGGAATGGTTGAGAAACCATCAAAATTTTCGCAATTCTGATGCTAGAAACGAATAACTAGAATGACGTAGGGAAAAAGTACACACACCATTGTAATCGGTCGACTTTCTACTTTCAGATGCAACAGGAAATATGCGAGTTCGTCAATCCGTTCGCGAGATATGGGTGTTTGAAGTTAAGGAATGCTTGAGAAACCATCAAAATTTTCGCAAGTCTGATACTCGAAACCAATAACTACAAAGGCCTAGGGGAAAACTACACATACCTTTGTAATCGGGCGGGTATATACTTTCAGATGCAACAGGAATTTCTCGAGCTCGTCAATCCGTTCGTGAGATATGGGAGTTTGAAGTTAAGGAATGGTTGAGAAACCATCAAAATTTTCGCAAGTCTGATGCTAGAAACGAATAACTGGAATGACCTAGGGGAAAAGTACACACACCATTGTAATCGGGCAAGTATCTACTTTCAGAGGCGGCAGGAACTTCTCGAGTTCGCCAATCCGTTCGCGAGGTATCGGAGTTTGAAGTTAAAGAATGGTTGAGAAACAATCAAAATTTTCGCAATTCTGATGCTAGAAACGAATAACTGGAATGACGTAGGGAAAAAGTACACACACCATTGTAATCGGTCGACTTTCTACTTTCAGATGCAACAGGAAATAAGCGAGTTCGTCAATCCGTTCGCGAGATATGGGTGTTTGAAGTTAAGGAATGCTTGAGAAACCATCAAAATTTTCGCAAGTCTGATACTCGAAACCAATAACAACAAAGGCCTAGGGGAAAACTACACATACCTTTGTAATCGGGCGGGTATCTACTTTCAGATGCAACAGGAATTTCTCGAGCTCGTCAATCCGTTCGTGAGATATGGGAGTTTGAAATTAAGGAACGGTTGAGAAACCATCAAAATTGTCGCAAGTCTGATACTCGAAACCAATAACTACAAAGGCTTAGGGGAAAAGTACACACACCATTGTAGTCGGGCCAGTTTCTACTTTCAAATGCAACAGGAATTTCTCGAGTTCGCCAATCCGTTCGCGAGGTATCGGAGTTTGAAGTTAAGGAATGGTTGAGAAACTATCAAAATTTTCGCAAGTCTGATACTCGAAACCAGTAACTACTATGGCCTAGGGCAAAAATACACATACCGTTGTAATCGGACGAGTTTCTGCTTTCAGATACAACAGGAATTTCTCGAGTTCGTCAATTCGTTCGCGAGATATGGGAGTTTGAAATTAAGGAACGGTTGAGAAAACATCAAAATTTTCGAAAGTCTGATACTCGAAACCAATAACTGGAATGGCCTAGGGGAAAAGTACACACACCATTGTAATGGGGCGAGTTTCTACTTTCTGATGCAACAGGAATTTCTCGAGTTCGTCAATCCGTTCGCGAGATATGGGAGTTTGAAGTTAAGGAATGGTTGAGAAACCATCAAAATTTTCGCAATTCTGATGCTAGAAACGAATAACTGGAATGACGTAGGGAAAAAGTACACACACCATTGTAAGCGGTCGACTTTCTACTTTCAGATGCAACAGGAAATAAGCGAGTTCGTCAATCCGTTCGCGAGATATGGGAGTTTGAAGTTAAGGCATGGTTGAGAAACCATCAAAATTTTCGTAAGTCTGATACTCGAAACCAATAACTGGAACGGCCTAGGGGAAGAGTACACACACCATTGTAATGGGGCGAGTTTCTACTTTCAAATGCAACAGGAATTTCTCGCGTTCGCCAATCCGTTCGCGAGGTATCGGAGTTTGAAGTTAAGGAATGGTTGAGAAACCATCAAAATTTTCGCAAGTCTGATACTCGAAACCAATAACTACTATGGCCTAGGGCAAAAATACTCATACCGTTGTAATCGGACGAGTTTCTGCTTTCAGATGCAACAGGAATTTCTCGAGTTCGTCAATTCGTTCGCGAGATATGGGAGTTTGAAGTTAAGGAATGGTTGAGAAACAATCAAAATTTTCGCAAGTCTGATACTCGAAACCAATAACTGGAATGGCCTAGGGGAAAAGTACACACACCATTGTAATGGGGCGAGTTTCTACTTTCTGTTGCAACAGGAATTTCTCGAGTTCGTCAATCCGTTCGCGAGATATGGGAGTTTGAAGTTAAGGAATGGTTGAGAAACCATCAAAATTTTCGCAATTCTGATGCTAGAAACGAATAACTGGAATGACGTAGGGAAAAAGTACACACACCATTGTAAGCGGTCGACTTTCTACTTTCAGATGCAACAGGAAATAAGCGAGTTCGTCAATCCGTTCGCGAGATATGGGAGTTTGAAGTTAAGGCATGGTTGAGAAACCATCAAAATTTTCGTAAGTCTGATACTCGAAACCAATAACTGGAACGGCCTAGGGGAAGAGTACACACACCATTGTAATGGGGCGAGTTTCTACTTTCAAATGCAACAGGAATTTCTCGCGTTCGCCAATCCGTTCGCGAGGTATCGGAGTTTGAAGTTAAGGAATGGTTGAGAAACCATCAAAATTTTCGCAAGTCTGATACTCGAAACCAATAACTACTATGGCCTAGGGCAAAAATACACATACCGTTGTAATCGGACGAGTTTCTGCTTTCAGATGCAACAGGAATTTCTCGAGTTCGTCAATTCGTTCGCGAGATATGGGAGTTTGAAGTTAAGGAATGGTTGAGAAACAATCAAAATTTTCGCAAGTCTGATACTCGAAACCAATAACTACAAAGGCCTAGGGGAAAACTACACATACCTTTGTAATCGGGCGGGTATCTACTTTCAGATGCAACAGGAATTTCTCGCGTTCGCCAATCCGTTCGCGAGGTATCGGAGTTTGAAGTTAAGGAATGGTTGAGAAACCATCAAAATTTTCGCAAGTCTGATACTCGAAACCAATAACTACTATGGCCTAGGGCAAAAATACACATACCGTTGTAATCGGACGAGTTTCTGCTTTCAGATGCAACAGGAATTTCTCGAGTTCGTCTATTCGTTCGCGAGATATGGGAGTTTGAAATTAAGGAACGGTTGAGAAAACATCAAAATTTTCGAAAGTCTGATACTCGAAACCAATAACTGGAATGGCCTAGGGGAAAAGTACACACACCATTGTAATGAGGCGAGTTTCTACTTTCTGATGCAACAGGAATTTCTCGAGTTCGTCAATCCGTTCGCGAGATATGGGAGTTTGAAGTTAAGGAATGGTTGAGAAACAATCAAAATTTTCGCAAGTGTGATACTCGAAACCAATAACTGGGATGGCCTAGGGGAAAAGTACACACACCATTGTAATCGGGCGAATTTCTACTTTAAGATGCAACAGGAATTTCTCGAGTTCGTCAATCCGTTCGCGAGATATGGGAGTTTGAAGTTAAGGAATGGTTGAGAAACCATCAAAATTTTCGCAAGTCTGATACTCGAAACCAATAACTACAAAGGCCTAGGGGAAAACTACACATACCTTTGTAATCGGGCGGGTATCTACTTTCAGATGCAACAGGAATTTCTCGAGCTCGTCAATCCGTTCGTGAGATATGGGAGTTTGAAGTTAAGGAATGGTTGAGAAACCATCAAAATTTTCGCAAGTCTGATGCTAGAAACGAATAACTGGAATGACCTAGGGGAAAAGTACACACACCATTGTAATCGGGCAAGTATCTACTTTCAGAGGCGGCAGGAACTTCTCGAGTTCGCCAATCCGTTCGCGAGGTTTCGGAGTTTGAAGTTAAAGAATGGTTGAGAAACCATCAAAATTTTCGCAAGTCTGACACTCGAAACCAATAACTACTATGGCCTAGGGCAAAAATACACATAGCGTTGTAATCGGGCGAGTTTCTGCTTTTAGATGCAACAGGAATTTCTCGAGTTCGTCAATCCGTTCGCGAGATATGGGAGTTTGAAATTAAGGAACGGTTGAGAAACCATCAAAATTGTCGCAAGTCTGATACTCGAAACCAATAACTACAAAGGCTTAGGGGAAAAGTACACACACCATTGTAATCGGGCCAGTTTCTACTTTCAAATGCAACAGGAATTTCTCGAGTTCGTCAATCCGTTCGCGAGATATGGGAGTTTGAAGTTAAGGAATGGTTGAGAAACCATCAAAATTTTCGCAAGTCTGACACTCGAAACCAATAACTACTATGGCCTAGGGCAAAAATACACATAGCGTTGTAATCGGGCGAGTTTCTGCTTTTAGATGCAATCGGAATTTCTCGAGTTCATCAATCCGTTCGCGAGATATGGGAGTTTGAAGTTAAGGAATGCTTGAGAAACCATCAAAATTTTCGCAAGTCTGATACTCGAAACCAATAACTACAAAGGCCTAGGGGAAAACTACACATACCTTTGTAATCGGGCGGGTATCTACTTTCAGATGCAACAGGAATTTCTCGAGCTAGTCAATCCGTTCGTGAGATATGGGAGTTTGAAGTTAAGGAATGGTTGAGAAACCATCAAAATTTTCGCAAGTCTGATGCTAGAAACGAATAACTGGAATGACCTAGGGGAAAAGTACACACACCATTGTAATCGGGCAAGTATCTACTTTCAGAGGCGGCAGGAACTTCTCGAGTTCGCCAATCCGTTCGCGAGGTATCGGAGTTTGAAGTTAAAGAATGGTTGAGAAACCATCAAAATTTTCGCAATTCTGATGCTAGAAACGAATAACTGGAATGACGTAGGGAAAAAGTACACACACCATTGTAATCGGTCGACTTTCTACTTTCAGATGCAACAGGAAATAAGCGAGTTCGTCAATCCGTTCGCGAGATATGGGTGTTTGAAGTTAAGGAATGCTTGAGAAACCATCAAAATTTTCGCAAGTCTGATACTCGAAACCAATAACTACGAAGGCCTAGGGGAAAACTACACATACCTTTGTAATCGGGCGGGTATCTACTTTCAGATGCAACAGGAATTTCTCGAGCTCGTCAATCCGTTCGTGAGATATGGGAGTTTGAAATTAAGGAACGGTTGAGAAACCATCAAAATTGTCGCAAGTCTGATACTCGAAACCAGTAACTACAAAGGCTCAGGGGAAAAGTACACACACCATTGTAGTCGGGCCGGTTTCTACTTTCAAATGCAACAGGAATTTCTCGCGTTCGCCAATCCGTTCGCGAGGTATCCGAGTTTGAAGTTAAGGAATGGTTGAGAAACCATCAAAATTTTCGCAAGTCTGAAACTCGAAACCAATAACTACTATGGCCTAGGGCAAAAATACACATACCTTTGTAATCGGGCGAGTTTCTACTTTCAGATGCAACAGGAATTTCTCGAGTTCGTCAATCCGTTCGCGAGATATGGGAGTTTGAAGTTATGAAATGCTTGAGAAACCATCAAAATTTTCGCAAGTCTGATACTCGAAACCAATAACTACAAAGGCCTAGGGGAAAACTACACATACCTTTGTAATCGGGCGAGTTTCTATTTTCAGATGCAACAGGAATTTCTCGAGTTCGCCAATCCGTTCGCGAGGTATCGGAGTTTGAAGTTAAAGAATGGTTGAGAAACCATCAAAATTTTCGCAAGTCTGATAATCGAAACCAGTAACTACTATGGCCTAGGGCAAAAATACACATACCTTTGTAATCGGGCGAGTTTCTACTTTCAGATGCAACAGGAATTTCTCCAGCTCGTCAATCCGTTTGCGAGATATGGGAGTTTGAAGTTAAGGAATGGTTGAGAAACCATCAAAATTTTCGTAAGTCTGATACTCGAAACCAATAACTTGAACGGCCTAGGGGAAGAGTACACACACCATTGTAATGGGGCGAGTTTCTACTTTCAAATGCAACAGGAATTTCTCGCGTTCGCCAATCCGTTCGCGAGGTATCGGAGTTTGAAGTTAAGGAATGGTTGAGAAACCATCAAAATTTTCGCAAGTCTGATACTCGAAACCAATAACTGGAACGGCCTAGGGGAAGAGTACACACACCATTGTAATCGGGCGATTTTCTACTTTCAGATGCAACAGGAATTTCTCGAGTTCGTCAATCCGTTCGCGAGATATGGGAGTTTGAAGTTATGAAATGCTTGAGAAACCATCAAAATTTTCGCAAGTCTGATACTCGAAACCAATAACTACAAAGGCCTAGGGGAAAACTACACATACCTTTGTAATCGGGCGAGTTTCTACTTTCAGATGCAACAGGAATTTCTCGAGTTCGCCAATCCGTTCGCGAGGTATCGGAGTTTGAAGTTAAAGAATGGTTGAGAAACCATCAAAATTTTCGCAAGTCTGATAATCGAAACCAGTAACTACTATGGCCTAGGGCAAAAATACACATACCTTTGTAATCGGGCGAGTTTCTACTTTCAGATGCAACAGGAATTTCTCGAGCTCGTCAATCCGTTCGCGAGATATGGGTGTTTGAAGTTAAGGAATGCTTGAGAAACCATCAAAATTTTCGCAAGTCTGATACTCGAAACCAATAACTACAAAGGCCTAGGGGAAAACTACACATACCTTTGTAATCGGGCGGGTATCTACTTTCAGATGCAACAGGAATTTCTCGAGCTCGTCAATCCGTTCGTGAGATATGGGAGTTTGAAGTTAAGGAATGGTTGAGAAACCATCAAAATTTTCGCAAGTCTGATGCTAGAAACGAATAACTGGAATGACCTAGGGGAAAAGTACACACACCATTGTAATCGGGCAAGTATCTACTTTCAGAGGCGGCAGGAACTTCTCGAGTTCGCCAATCCGTTCGCGAGGTATCGGAGTTTGAAGTTAAAGAATGGTTGAGAAACCATCAAAATTTTCGCAAGTCTGATACTCGAAACCAGTAACTACTATGGCCTAGGGCAATAATACACTTACCGTTGTAATCGGACGAGTTTCTGCTTTCAGATGCAACAGGAATTTCTCGAGTTCGTCAATTCGTTCGCGATATATGGGAGTTTGAAATTAAGGAACGGTTGAGAAAACATCAAAATTTTCGAAAGTCTGATACTCGAAACCAATAACTGGAATGGCCTAGGGGAAAAGTACACACACCATTGTAATGGGGCGAGTTTCTACTTTCTGATGCAACAGGAATTTCTCGAGTTCGTCAATCCGTTCGCGAGATATGGGAGTTTGAAGTTAAGGAATGGTTGAGAAGCAATCAAAATTTTCGCAAGTGTGATACTCGAAACCAATAACTGGGATGGCCTAGGGGAAAAGTACACACACCATTGTAATGGGGCGAGTTTCTACTTTCGGATGCAACAGGAATTTCTCGAGTTCGTCAATCCGTTCGCGAGATATGGGAGTTTGAAGTTAAGGAATGGTTGAGAAACAATCAAAATTTTCGCAAGTGTGATACTCGAAACCAATAACTACAAAGGCCTAGGGGAAAACTACACATACCTTTGTAATCGGGCGGGTATCTACTTTCAGATGCAACAGGAATTTCTCGAGCTCGTCAATTCGTTCGTGAGATATGGGAGTTTGAAGTTAAGGAATGGTTGAGAAACCATCAAAATTTTCGCAAGTCTGATGCTAGAAACGAATAACTGGAATGACGTAGGGAAAAAGTACACACACCATTGTAATCGGTCGACTTTCTACTTTCAGATGCAACAGGAAATAAGCGAGTTCGTCAATCCGTTCGCGAGATATGGGTGTTTGAAGTTAAGGAATGCTTGAGAAACCATCAAAATTTTCGCAAGTCTGATACTCGAAACCAATAACTACAAAGGCCTAGGGGAAAACTACACATACCTTTGTAATCGGGCGGGTATCTACTTTCAGATGCAACAGGAATTTCTCGAGCTCGTCAATCCGTTCGTGAGATATGGGAGTTTGAAGTTAAGGAATGGTTGAGAAACCATCAAAATTTTCGCAAGTCTGATGCTAGAAACGAATAACTGGAATGACGTAGGGAAAAAGTACACACACCATTGTAATCGGTCGACTTTCTACTTTCAGATGCAACAGGAATTTCTCGAGTTCGTCAATTCGTTCGCGAGATATGGGAGTTTGAAATTAAGGAACGGTTGAGAAAACATCAAAATTTTCGAAAGTCTGTACTCGAAACCAATAACTGGAATGGCCTAGGGGAAAAGTACACACACCATTGTAATGGGGCGAGTTTCTACTTTCTGATGCAACAGGAAATAAGCGAGTTCGTCAATCCGTTCGTGAGATATGGGAGTTTGAAGTTAAGGAATGGTTGAGAAACCATCAAAATTGTCGCAAGTCTGATACTCGAAACCAATAACTACAAAGGCTTAGGGGAAAAGTACACACACCATTGTAGTCGGGCCAGTTTCTACTTTCAAATGCAACAGGAATTTCTCGAGTTCGCCAATCCGTTCGCGAGGTATCGGAGTTTGAAGTTAAGGAATGGTTGAGAAACTATCAAAATTTTCGCAAGTCTGATACTCGAAACCAGTAACTACTATGGCCTAGGGCAAAAATACACATACCGTTGTAATCGGACGAGTTTCTGCTTTCAGATGCAACAGGAATTTCTCGAGTTCGTCAATTCGTTCGCGAGATATGGGAGTTTGAAATTAAGGAACGGTTGAGAAAACATCAAAATTTTCGAAAGTCTGATACTCGAAACCAATAACTGGAATGGCCTAGGGGAAAAGTACACACACCATTGTAATGGGGCGAGTTTCTACTTTCTGATGCAACAGGAATTTCTCGAGTTCGTCAATCCGTTCGCGAGATATGGGAGTTTGAAGTTAAGGAATGGTTGAGAAACCATAAAAATTTTCGCAATTCTGATGCTAGAAACGAATAACTGGAATGACGTAGGGAAAAAGTACACACACCATTGTAAGCGGTCGACTTTCTACTTTCAGATGCAACAGGAAATAAGCGAGTTCGTCAATCCGTTCGCGAGATATGGGAGTTTGAAGTTAAGGCATGGTTGAGAAACCATCAAAATTTTCGTAAGTCTGATACTCGAAACCAATAACTGGAACGGCCTAGGGGAAGAGTACACACACCATTGTAATGGGGCGAGTTTCTACTTTCAAATGCAACAGGAATTTCTCGCGTTCGCCAATCCGTTCGCGAGGTATCGGAGTTTGAAGTTAAGGAATGGTTGAGAAACCATCAAAATTTTCGCAAGTCTGATACTCGAAACCAATAACTACTATGGCCTAGGGCAAAAATACACATACCGTTGTAATCGGACGAGTTTCTGCTTTCAGATGCAACAGGAATTTCTCGAGTTCGTCAATTCGTTCGCGAGATATGGGAGTTTGAAGTTAAGGAATGGTTGAGAAACAATCAAAATTTTCGCAATTGTGATACTCGAAACCAATAACTGGGATGGCCTAGGGGAAAAGTACACACACCATTGTAATCGGGCGAATTTCTACTTTCAGATGCAACAGGAATTTCTCGAGTTCGTAAATCCGTTCGCGAGATATGGGAGTTTGAAGTTAAGGAATGGTTGAGAAACCATCAAAATTTTCGCAATTCTGATGCTAGAAACGAACAACTGGAATGACGTAGGGAAAAAGTGCACACACCATTGTAAGCGGTCGACTTTCTACTTTCAGATGCAACAGGAAATAAGCGAGTTCGTCAATCAGTTCGCGAGATATGGGAGTTTGAAGTTAAGGAATGGTTGAGAAACCATCAAAATCTTCGTAAGTCTGATACTCGAAACCAATAACTGGAACGGCTTAGGGGAAGAGTACACACACCATTGTAATGGGGCGAGTTTCTACTTTCAAATGCAACAGGATTTTCTCGCGTTCGCCAATCCGTTCGCGAGGTATCGGAGTTTGAAGGTAAGGAATGGTTGAGAAACCATCAAAATTTTCGCATGTGTGATATTCGAAACCAGTAACTGGGATGGCCTAGGGGAAAAGTACACACACCATTGTAATCGGGCGAATTTCTACTTTCAGATGCAACAGGAATTTCTCGAGTTCGTCAATCCGTTCGCGAGATATGGCAGTTTGAAGTTAAGGAATGGTTGAGAAACCATCAAAATTTTCGCAAGTCTGGTACTCGAAACCAATAACTACCATGACATAGGGGAAAAATGCACATACCTCTGTAATCGGGCAAGTTTCTACTTTCAGATGCAACAGGAATTTCTCGAGCTCGTAAATCCGTTCGCGAGATATGGGAGTTTGAAGTTAAGGAATGGTTGAGAAACCATCAAAATTTTCGCAAGTCTGATACTCGAAACCAATAACTACAAAGGCCTAGGGGAAAACTACACATACCTTTGTAATCGGGCGGGTATCTACTTTCAGATGCAACAGGAATTTCTCGCGTTCGCCAATCCGTTCGCGAGGTATCGGAGTTTGAAGTTAAGGAATGGTTGAGAAACCATCAAAATTTTCGCAAGTCTGATACTCGAAACCAATAACTACTATGGCCTAGGGCAAAAATACACATACCGTTGTAATCGGACGAGTTTCTGCTTTCAGATGCAACAGGAATTTCTCGAGTTCGTCAATTCGTTCGCGAGATATGGGAGTTTGAAATTAAGGAACGGTTGAGAAAACATCAAAATTTTCGAAAGTCTGATACTCGAAACCAATAACTGGAATGGCCTAGGGGAAAAGTACACACACCATTGTAATGAGGCGAGTTTCTACTTTCTGATGCAACAGGAATTTCTCGAGTTCGTCAATCCGTTCGCGAGATATGGGAGTTTGAAGTTAAGGAATGGTTGAGAAACAATCAAAATTTTCGCAAGTGTGATACTCGAAACCAATAACTGGGATGGCCTAGGGGAAAAGTACACACACCATTGTAATCGGGCGAATTTCTACTTTAAGAGGCAACAGGAATTTCTCGAGTTCGTCAATCCGTTCGCGAGATATGGGAGTTTGTACTTAAGGAATGGTTGAGAAACCATCAAAATTTTCGCAAGTCTGATACTCGAAACCAATAACTACAAAGGCCTAGGGGAAAACTACACATACCTTTGTAATCGGGCGGGTATCTACTTTCAGATGCAACAGGAATTTCTCGAGCTCGTCAATCCGTTCGTGAGATATGGGAGTTTGAAGTTAAGGAATGGTTGAGAAACCATCAAAATTTTCGCAAGTCTGATGCTAGAAACGAATAACTGGAATGACCTAGGGGAAAAGTACACACACCATTGTAATCGGGCAAGTATCTACTTTCAGAGGCGGCAGGAACTTCTCGAGTTCGCCAATCCGTTCGCGAGGTTTCGGAGTTTGAAGTTGAAGAATGGTTGAGAAACCATCAAAATTTTCGCAAGTCTGACACTCGAAACCAATAACTACTATGGCCTAGGGCAAAAATACACATAGCGTTGTAATCGGGCGAGTTTCTGCTTTTAGATGCAACAGGAATTTCTCGAGTTCGTCAATCCGTTCGCGAGATATGGGAGTTTGAAATTAAGGAACGGTTGAGAAACCATCAAAATTGTCGCAAGTCTGATACTCGAAACCAATAACTACAAAGGCTTAGGGGAAAAGTACACACACCATTGTAATCGGGCCAGTTTCTACTTTCAAATGCAACAGGAATTTCTCGAGTTCGTCAATCCGTTCGCGAGATATGGGAGTTTGAAGTTAAGGAATGGTTGAGAAACCATC
The DNA here is from genome assembly GCF_051014685.1 of Ptiloglossa arizonensis. NCBI lineage: Eukaryota > Metazoa > Arthropoda > Insecta > Hymenoptera > Colletidae > Ptiloglossa > Ptiloglossa arizonensis. Next base: position 410,479 of record NW_027478801.1, read on the forward strand.
AAAATTTTCGCAATTCTGATGCTAGAAACGAATAACTGGAATGACGTAGGGAAAAAGTACACACACCATTGTAATCGGTCGACTTTCTACTTTCAGATGCAACAGGAAATAAGCGAGTTCCTCAATCCGTTCGCGAGATATGGGTGTTTGAAGTTAAGGAATGCTTGAGAAACCATCAAAATTTTCGCAAGTCTGATACTCGAAACCAATAACTACAAAGGCCTAGGGGAAAACTACACATACCTTTGTAATCGGGCGGGTATCTACTTTCAGATGCAACAGGAATTTCTCGAGCTCGTCAATCCATTCGTGAGATATGGGAGTTTGAAGTTAAGGAATGGTTGAGAAACCATCAAAATTTTCGCAAGTCCGATGCTAGAAACGAATAACTGGAATGACCTAGGGGAAAAGTACACACACCATTGTAATCGGGCAAGTATCTACTTTCAGAGGCGGCAGGAACTTCTCGAGTTCGCCAATCCGTTCGCGAGGCATCGGAGTTTGAAGTTAAAGAATGGTTGAGAAACCATCAAAATTTTCGCAATTCTGATGCTAGAAACGAATAACTGGAATGACGTAGGGAAAAAGTACACACACCATTGTAATCGGTCGACTTTCTACTTTCAGATGCAACAGGAAATAAGCGAGTTCGTCAATCCGTTCGCGAGATATGGGTGTTTGAAGTTAAGGAATGCTTGAGAAACCATCAAAATTTTCGCAAGTCTGATACTCGAAACCAATAACTACGAAGGCCTAGGGGAAAACTACACATACCTTTGTAATCGAGCGGGTATCTACTTTCAGATGCAACAGGAATTTCTCGAGCTCGTCAATCCGTTCGTGAGGTATGGGAGTTTGAAATTAAGGAACGGTTGAGAAACCATCAAAATTGTCGCAAGTCTGATACTCGAAACCAGTAACTACAAAGGCTCAGGGGAAAAGTACACACACCATTGTAGTCGGGCCAGTTTCTACTTTCAAATGCAACAGGAATTTCTCGAGTTCGCCAATCCGTTCGCGAGGTATCGGAGTTTGAAGTTAAGGAATGGTTGAGAAACCATCAAAATTTTCGCAAGTCTGAAACTCGAAACCAATAACTACTATGGCCTAGGGCAAAAATACACATACCGTTGTAATCGGAAGAGTTTCTGCTTTCAGATGCAACAGGAATTTCTCGAGTTCGTCAATTCGTTCGCGAGATATGGGAGTTTGAAGTTAAGGAATGGTTGAGAAACAATCAAAATTTTCGCAAGTGTGATACTCGAAACCAATAACTGGGATGGCCTAGGGGAAAAGTACACACACCATTGTAATCGGGCGAATTTCTACTTTCAGATGCAACAGGAAGTTCTCGAGTTCGTAAATCCGTTCGCGAGATATGGGAGTTTGAAGTTAAGGAATGGTTGAGAAACCATCAAAATTTTCGCAATTCTGATGCTAGAAACGAACAACTGGAGTGACGTAGGGAAAAAGTACACACACCATTGTAAGCGGTCGACTTTCTACTTTCAGATGCAACAGGAGATAAGCGAGTTCGTCAATCCGTTCGCGAGATATGGGAGTTTGAAGTTAAGGAATGGTTGAGAAACCATCAAAATTTTCGCAAGTGTGATACTCGAAACCAGTAACTGGAATGGCCTAGGGGAAAAGTACACATACCGTTGTAATCGGACGAGTTTCTGGTTTCAGATGCAACAGGAATTTCTCGAGTTCGTCAAACCGTTCGCGAGATATGGGAGTTTGAAGTTAAGGAATGGTTGAGAAACCATCAAAATTGTCGCAAGTCTGATACTCGAAACCAATAACTACAAAGGCCTAGGGGAAAACTACACATACCTTTGTAATCGGGCGGGTATCTACTTTCAGATGCAACAGGAATTTCTCGAGCTCGTCAATCCGTTCGTGAGATATGGGAGTTTGAAGTTAAGGAATGGTTGAGAAACCATCAAAATTTTCGCAAGTCTGATGCTAGAAACGAATAACTGGAATGACCTAGGGGAAAAGTACACACACCATTGTAATCGGGCCAGTTTCTACTTTCAAATGCAACAGGAATTTCTCGAGTTCGCCAACCCGTTCGCGAGGTATCGGAGTTTGAAGTTGAGGAATGGTTGAGAAACCATCAAAATTTTCGCAAGTCTGATACTCGAAACCAGTAACTACTATGGCCTAGTGCAAAAATACACATACCGTTGTAATCGGGCGAGTTTCTGCTTTTAGATGCAACAGGAATTTCTCGAGTTCGTCAATCCGTTCGCGAGATATGGGAGTTTGAAGTTAAGGAATGGTTGAGAAACCATCAAAATTTTCGCAAGTGTGATACTCGAAACCAATAACTGGGATGGCCTAGGGGAAAAGTACACACACCATTGTAATCGGGCGAATTTCTACTTTAAGATGCAACAGGAATTTCTCGAGTTCGTCAATCCGTTCGCGAGATATGGGAGTTTGTACTTAAGGAATGGTTGAGAAACCATCAAAATTTTCGCAAGTCTGATACTCGAAACCAATAACTACAAAGGCCTAGGGGAAAACTACACATACCTTTGTAATCGGGCGGGTATCTACTTTCAGATGCAACAGGAATTTCTCGAGCTCGTCAATCCGTTCGTGAGATATGGGAGTTTGAAGTTAAGGAATGGTTGAGAAACCATCAAAATTTTCGCAAGTCTGATGCTAGAAACGAATAACTGGAATGACCTAGGGGAAAAGTACACACACCATTGTAATCGGGCAAGTATCTACTTTCAGAGGCGGCAGGAACTTCTCGAGTTCGCCTATCCGTTCGCGAGGTTTCGGAGTTTGAAGTTGAAGAATGGTTGAGAAACCATCAAAATTTTCGCAAGTCTGACACTCGAAACCAATAACTACTATGGCCTAGGGCAAAAATACACATAGCGTTGTAATCGGGCGAGTTTCTGCTTTTAGATGCAACAGGAATTTCTCGAGTTCGTCAATCCGTTCGCGAGATATGGGAGTTTGAAATTAAGGAACGGTTGAGAAACCATCAAAATTGTCGCAAGTCTGATACTCGAAACCAATAACTACAAAGGCTTAGGGGAAAAGTACACACACCATTGTAATCGGGCCAGTTTCTACTTTCAAATGCAACAGGAATTTCTCGAGTTCGTCAATCCGTTCGCGAGATATGGGAGTTTGAAGTTAAGGAATGGTTGAGAAACCATCAAAATTTTCGCAATTCTGATGCTAGAAACGAATAACTGGAATGACGTAGGGAAAAAGTACACACACCATTGTAATCGGTCGACTTTCTACTTTCAGATGCAACAGGAAATAAGCGAGTTCCTCAATCCGTTCGCGAGATATGGGTGGTTGAAGTTAAGGAATGCTTGAGAAACCATCAAAATTTTCGCAAGTCTGATACTCGAAACCAATAACTACAAAGGCCTAGGGGAAAACTACACACACCTTTGTAATCGGGCGGGTATCTACTTTCAGATGCAACAGGAATTTCTCGAGCTCGTCAATCCGTTCGTGAGATATGGGAGTTTGAAGTTAAGGAATGGTTGAGAAACCATCAAAATTTTCGCAAGTCTGATGCTAGAAACGAATAACTGGAATGACCTAGGGGAAAAGTACACACACCATTGTAATCGGGCAAGTATCTACTTTCAGAGGCGGCAGGAACTTCTCGAGTTCGCCAATCCGTTCGCGAGGTATCGGAGTTTGAAGTTAAAGAATGGTTGAGAAACCATCAAAATTTTCGCAATTCTGATGCTAGAAACGAATAACTGGAATGACGTAGGGAAAAAGTACACACACCATTGTAATCGGTCGACTTTCTACTTTCAGATGCAACAGGAAATAAGCGAGTTCGTCAATCCGTTCGCGAGATATGGGTGTTTGAAGTTAAGGAATGCTTGAGAAACCATCAAAATTTTCGCAAGTCTGATACTCGAAACCAATAACTACGAAGGCCTAGGGGAAAACTACACATACCTTTGTAATCGGGCGGGTATCTACTTTCAGATGCAACAGGAATTTCTCGAGCTCGTCAATCCGTTCGTGAGATATGGGAGTTTGAAATTAAGGAACGGTTGAGAAACCATCAAAATTGTCGCAAGTCTGATACTCGAAACCAGTAACTACAAAGGCTCAGGGGAAAAGTACACACACCATTGTAGCCGGGCCAGTTTCTACTTTCAAATGCAACAGGAATTTCTCGAGTTCGCCAATCCGTTCGCGAGGTATCGGAGTTTGAAGTTAAGGAATGGTTGAGAAACCATCAAAATTTTCGCAAGTCTGAAACTCGAAACCAATAACTACTATGGCCTAGGGCAAAAATACACATACCGTTGTAATCGGAAGAGTTTCTGCTTTCAGATGCAACAGGAATTTCTCGAGTTCGTCAATTCGTTCGCGAGATATGGGAGTTTGAAGTTAAGGAATGGTTGAGAAACAATCAAAATTTTCGCAAGTGTGATACTCGAAACCAATAACTGGGATGGCCTAGGGGAAAAGTACACACACCATTGTAATCGGGCGAATTTCTACTTTCAGATGCAACAGGAATTTCTCGAGTTCGTAAATCCGTTCGCGAGATATGGGAGTTTGAAGTTAAGGAATGGTTGAGAAACCATCAAAATTTTCGCAATTCTGATGCTAGAAACGAACAACTGGAATGACGTAGGGAAAAAGTATACACACCATTGTAAGCGGTCGACTTTCTACTTTCAGATGCAACAGGAAATAAGCGAGTTCGTCAATCCGTTCGCGAGATATGGGAGTTTGAAGTTAAGGAATGGTTGAGAAACCATCAAAATTTTCGCAAGTGTGATACTCGAAACCAGTAACTGGAATGGCCTAGGGGAAAAGTACACATACCGTTGTAATCGGACGAGTTTCTGGTTTCAGATGCAACAGGAATTTCTCGAGTTCGTCAAACCGTTCGCGAGATATGGGAGTTTGAAGTTAAGGAATGGTTGAGAAACCATCAAAATTGTCGCAAGTCTGATACTCGAAACCAATAACTACAAAGGCTTAGGGGAAAAATACACATACCTCTGTAATCGGTGGTGTTTCTAATTTCAGATGCAACAGGAATTTCTCCAGTTCGTCAATCCGTTCGCGAGTAATGGGAGTTTGAAGTTAAGGAATGGTTGAGAAACAATCAAAATTTTCGCAAGTGTGATACTCGAAACCAATAACTGGGATGGCCTAGGGGAAAAGTACACACACCATTGTAATCGGGCGAATTTGTACTTTCAGATGCAACAGGAATTTCTCGAGTTCGTCAATCCGTTCGCGAGATATGGGAGTTTGAAGTTAAGGAATGGTTGAGAAACCATCAAAATTTTCGCAAGTCTGATACTCGAAACCAATAACTACAAAGGCCTAGGGGAAAACTACACATACCTTTGTAATCGGGCGGGTATCTACTTTCAGATGCAACAGGAATTTCTCGAGCTCGTCAATCCGTTCGTGAGATATGGGAGTTTGAAGTTAAGGAATGGTTGAGAAACCATCAAAATTTTCGCAAGTCTGATGCTAGAAACGAATAACTGGAATGACCTAGGGGAAAAGTACACACACCATTGTAATCGGGCCAGTTTCTACTTTCAAATGCAACAGGAATTTCTCGAGTTCGCCAACCCGTTCGTGAGGTATCGGAGTTTGAAGTTGAGGAATGGTTGAGAAACCATCAAAATTTTCGCAAGTCTGATACTCGAAACCAGTAACTACTATGGCCTAGTGCAAAAATACACATACCGTTGTAATCGGGCGAGTTTCTGCTTTTAGATGCAACAGGAATTTCTCGAGTTCGTCAATCCGTTCGCGAGATATGGGAGTTTGAAGTTAAGGAATGGTTGAGAAACCATCAAAATTTTCGCAAGTGTGATACTCGAAACCAGTCAATGGAATGGCCTTGGGGAAAAGTACACATACCGTTGTAATCGGACGAGTTTCTGGTTTCAGATGCAACAGGAATTTCTCGAGTACGTCAATCCGTTCGCGAGATATGGGAGTTTGAAATTAAGGAACGGTTGAGAAACCATCAAAATTGTCGCAAGTCTGATACTCGAAACCAATAACTACAAAGGCTTAGGGGAAAAATACACATACCTCTGTAATCGGTGGTGTTTCTACTTTCAGATGCAACAGGAATTTCTCCATTTCGTCAATCCGTTCGCGAGTAATGGGAGTTTGAAGTTAAGGAATGGTTGAGAAACCATCAAAATTTTCGCAAGTGTGATATTCGAAACCAGTAACTGGAATGGCCTAGGGGAAAAGTACACATACCGTTGTAATCGGACGAGTTTCTGGTTTCGGATGCAACAGGAATTTCTCGAGTTCGTCAAACCGTTCGCGAGATATGGGAGTTTGAAGTTAAGGAATTGCTGAGAAACCATCAAAATTTTCGCAATTCTGATGCTAGAAACGAATAACTGGAATGACCTAGGGGAAAAGTACACACACCGTTGTAATCGGTAGACTTTGTACTTTCAGATGCAACAGGAAATATTTGAGTTCGTCAATCCGTTCGCGAGATATGGGAGTTTGACGTTAAGGAATGCTTGAGAAACCATCAAAATTTTCGCAAGTCTGATACTCGAAACCAATAACTACAAAGCCCTAGTGGAAAAATACACATAGCTTTGTAATCGGGCGAGTTTATACTTTCCGATGCAACAGGAATTTCTCGAGTTCGACAATCCGTTCGCGAGATATGGGAGTTTGAAGTTAAGGAATGGTTGAGAAACCATCAAAATTTTCGCAAGTCTGATACTCGAAACCAATAACTACAAAGGCCTAGGGGAAAACTAAACATACCTTTGTAATCGGGCGAGTATCTACTTTCAGATGCAATAGGAATTTCTCGAGCTCGTCAATCCGTTCGTGAGATATGGGAGTTTGAAGTTGAGGAATGGTTGAGAAACCATCAAAATTTTCGCAATTCTGATGCTAGAAACGAATAACTGGAATGACGTAGGGAAAAAGTACACACACCATTGTAATCGGTCGACTTTATACTTTCAGATGCAACAGGAAATAAGCGAATTCGTCAATCCGTTCGCGAGATATGGGAGTTTGAAGTTAAGGAATGGTTGAGAAACCATCAAAATTTTCGCAAGTCTGATACTCGAAACCAATATCTACTATGGCCTAGGGCAAAAATACACATACCGTTGTAATCGGACGAGTTTCTGCTTTCAGATGCAACAGGAATTTCTCGAGTTCGTCAATTCGTTCGCGAGATATGGGAGTTTGAAATTAAGGAACGGTTGAGAAAACATCAAAATTTTCGAAAGTCTGATACTCGAAACCAATAACTGGAATGACCTAGGGGAAAAGTACACACACCATTGTAATCGGGCCAGTTTCTACTTTCAAATGCAACAGGAATTTCTCGAGTTCGTCAATCCGTTCGCGAGATATGGGAGTTTGAAGTTAAGGAATTGCTGAGAAACCATCAAAATTTTCGCAATTCTGATGCTAGAAACGAATAACTGGAATGACCTAGGGGAAACGTACACACACCGTTGTAATCGGTAGACTTTGTACTTTCAGATGCAACAGGAAATAATTGAGTTCGTCAATCCGTTCGCGAGATATGGGAGTTTGACGTTAAGGAATGCTTGAGAAACCATCAAAATTTTCGCAAGTCTGATACTCGAAACCAATAACTACAAAGGCCTAGGGGAAAACTACACATACCTTTGTAATCGGGCGGGTATCTACTTTCAGATGCAACAGGAATTTCTCGAGCTCGTCAATCCGTTCGTGAGATATGGGAGTTTGAAGTTAAGGAATTGCTGAGAAACCATCAAAATTTTCGCAATTCTGATGCTAGAAACGAATAACTGGAATGACCTAGGGGAAACGTACACACACCGTTGTAATCGGTAGACTTTGTACTTTCAGATGCAACAGGAAATAATTGAGTTCGTCAATCCGTTCGCGAGATATGGGAGTTTGAAGCCAAGAAATGGTTGAGAAGGCAACAAATTTTTCGAATTCTGCTGCTCCAAGCGCTTAACCAGAATGGCCTAGGGAAAAAATACACATACCGTTGTAATCGGGCGAGTTTCTACTTTCAGATGCAATAGGAATTTTTGGGTTAGATCAATCCCTTCGCGAGATATGGGAGTTTGAAGCCAAGAAATGGTTGAGAAGGCAAAAAATTTTTCGCAATTCTGCTGCTCCAAACGCTAAACCAGAATGGCCTAGGGAAAAAATACGCATGCAGTTGTAATCGGGCGAGTTTCTACTTTCAGATGCAATAGGAATTTTTGGGTTAGGTCAATCCGTTCGCGAGATATGGGAGTTTGAAGCCAAGAAATGGTTGAGAAGGCAAAAAATTTTTCGCAATTCTGCTGCTCCAAACGCTAAACCAGAATGGCCTAGGGAAAAAATACGCATGCAGTTGTAATCGGGCGAGTTTCTACTTTCAGATGCAATAGGAATTTTTGGGTTAGGTCAATCCGTTCGCGAGATATGGGAGTTTGAAGCCAAGAAATGGTTGAGAAGGCAAAAAATTTATCGCAATTCTGCTGCTCCAAGCGCTTAACCAGAATGGCCTAGGGAAGAAATACACACACCGTTGTAATCGGGCGAGTTTCTACTTTCAGATGCAATAGGAATTTTTGGGTTAGGTCAATCCGTTCGCGAGATATGGGAGTTTGAAGCCAAGAAATGGTTGAGAAGACAAAAAATTTTTCGCAATTCTGCTGCTCCAAACGCTTAACCAGAATGGCGTAGGGAAAAAATACACATACCGTTGTAATCGGGCGAGTTTCTACTTTCAGATGCAACAGGAATTTTTGGGTTAGGTCAATCCGTTCGCGAGATATGGGAGTTTGAAGCTAAGAAATGGTTGAGAAGACAACAAATTTTTCGCACTTCTGCTGTTCCAAACGCTTAACCAGAATGGCCTAGGGAAAAAATACACATGCCGTTGTAATCGGGCGAGTTTCTACTTTCAGATGCAATAGGAATTTTTGGGTTAGGTCAATCCGTTCGCGAGATATGGGAGTTTGAAGCCAAGAAATGGTTGAGAAGGCAAAAAATTTTTCACAATTCTGCTGCTCCAAACGCTTGACCAGAATGGGCTAGGGAAAAAATACACATACCGTTGTAATCGGGCGAGTTTCTACTTCCAGACGCTACAGGAATTTTTGGGTTAGGTCAATCCGTTCGCGAGATATGGGAGTTTGAAGCCAAGAAATGGTTGAGAAGGCAAAAAATTTTTCGCAATTCTGCTGCTCCAAACGCTTGACCAGAATGGCTAGGGAAGAAATACACATACCGTTGTAATCGGGCGAGTTTCTACTTCCAGACGCTACAGGAATTTTTGGGTTAGGTCAATCCGTTCGCGAGATATGGGAGTTTGAAGCCAAGAAATGGTTGAGAAGGCAAAAAATTTTTCGCTATTCTGCTGCTCCAAACGCTTAACCAGAATGGCCTAGGGAAAAAATACACATACCGCTGTAATCGGGCGAGTTTCTACTTTCAGATGCAATAGGAATTTTTGGGCTAAGTCAATCCGTTCGCGAGATATGGGAGTTTGAAGCCAAGAAATATTTGCGAAGGCAAAAAATTTTTCGCAATTCTGCTGCTCCAAACGCTTAACAAGAATGGCCTAGGGAGAAAATACACATACCGTTGTAATCGGGCTAGTTTCTACTTTCAGACGGAATAGGAATTTTTGGGTTAGGTCAATCCGTTCGCGAGATATGGGCGTTTGAAGCTAAGAAATGGTTGAGAAGACAACAAATTTTTCGCAATTCTGCTGCTCCAAACGCTTAACCAGAATGGCCTAGGGAAAAAATACACATACCGCTGTAATCGGGCGAGTTTCTACTTTCAGATGCAACAGGAATTTTTGGGTTAGGTCAATCCGTTCGCGAGATATGGGAGTTTGAAGCCAAGAAATGGTTGAGAAGGCAACAAATTTTTCGAATTCTGCTGCTCCAAGCGCTTAACCAGAATGGCCTAGGGAAAAAATACACATACCGTTGTAATCGGGCGAGTTTCTACTTTCAGATGCAATAGGAATTTTTGGGTTAGATCAATCCCTTCGCGAGATATGGGAGTTTGAAGCCAAGAAATGGTTGAGAAGGCAAAAAATTTTTCGCAATTCTGCTGCTCCAAACGCTAAACCAGAATGGCCTAGGGAAAAAATACGCATGCAGTTGTAATCGGGCGAGTTTCTACTTTCAGATGCAATAGGAATTTTTGGGTTAGGTCAATCCGTTCGCGAGATATGGGAGTTTGAAGCTAAGAAATGGTTGAGAAGACAACAAATTTTTCGCACTTCTGCTGTTCCAAACGCTTAACCAGAATGGCCTAGGGAAAAAATACACATGCCGTTGTAATCGGGCGAGTTTCTACTTTCAGATGCAATAGGAATTTTTGGGTTAGGTCAATCCGTTCGCGAGATATGGGAGTTTGAAGCCAAGAAATGGTTGAGAAGGCAAAAAATTTTTCACAATTCTGCTGCTCCAAACGCTTGACCAGAATGGGCTAGGGAAAAAATACACATACCGTTGTAATCGGGCGAGTTTCTACTTCCAGACGCTACAGGAATTTTTGGGTTAGGTCAATCCGTTCGCGAGATATGGGAGTTTGAAGCCAAGAAATGGTTGAGAAGGCAAAAAATTTTTCACAATTCTGCTGCTCCAAACGCTTGACCAGAATGGGCTAGGGAAAAAATACACATACCGTTGTAATCGGGCGAGTTTCTACTTCCAGACGCTACAGTAATTTTTGGGTTAGGTGAATCCGTTCGCGAGAAATGTGAGTTTGAAGCCAAGAAATGGTTGAGAAGGCAAAAAAGTTTTCGCAATTCTGCTGCTCCAAACGCTTAACCAGAATGGACTAGGGAAAAAATACACATACCGCTGTAATCGGGCGAGTTTCTACTTTCAGATGCAATAGGAATTTTTGGGTTATGTCAATCCGTTCGCGAGATATGGGAGTTTGAAGCCAAGAAATGGTTGAGAAGGCAAAAAATTTTTCGCAATTCTGCTGCTCCAAACGCTTAACAAGAATGGCCTAGGGAAAAAATACACATACCGTTGTAATCGGGCGAGTTCCTACTTTCAGATGCAACAGGAATTTTTGGGTTAGGTCAATCCGTTCGCGAGATATGGGAGTTTGAAGCTAATAAATGGTTGAGAAGACAACAAATTTTTCGCAATTCTGCTGCTCCAAACGCTTAACCAGAATGGCCTAGAAAGAAAATACACATACCGTTGTAATCGGGCTAGTTTCTACTTTCAGATGCAATAGGAATTTTTGGGTTAGGGCAATCCGTTCGCGAGATATGGGAGTTTGAAGCCAAGAAATGGTTGAGAAGGCAAAAAATTTATCGCAATTCTGCTGCTCCAAGCGCTTTACCAGAATGGCCTAGGGAAGAAATACACACACCGTTGTAATCGGGCGAGTTTCTACTTTCAGATGCAATAGGAATTTTTGGGTTAGGTCAATCCGTTCGCGAGATATGGGAGTTTGAAGCCAAGAAATGGTTGAGAAGGCAAAAAATTTTTCGCAATTCTGCTGCTCCAAACGCTTAACCAGAATGGCGTAGGGAAAAAATACACATACCGTTGTAATCGGGCGAGTTTCTACTTTCAGATGCAACAGGAATTTTTGGGTTAGGTCAATCCGTTCGCGAGATATGGGAGTTTGAAGCCAAGAAATGGTTGAGAAGGCAAAAAATTTTTCGCAATTCTGCTGCTCCAAACGCTTGACCAGAATGGGCTAGGGAAGAAATACACATACCGTTGTAATCGGGCGAGTTTCTACTTTCAGATGCAATAGGAATTTTTGGGTTAGGTCAATCCGTTCGCGAGATATGGGAGTTTGAAGCCAAGAAATGGTTGAGAAGGCAACAAATTTTTCGCAATTCTGCTGCTCCAAACGCTTGACCAGAATGGGCTAGGGAAAAAATACACATACCGTTGTAATCGGGCGAGTTTCTACTTCCAGACGCTACAGGAATTTTTGGGTTAGGTCAATCCGTTCGCGAGATATGGGAGTTTGAAGCCAAGAAATGGTTGAGAAGGCAAAAAATTTTTCACAATTCTGCTGCTCCAAACGCTTGACCAGAATGGGCTAGGGAAAAAATACACATACCGTTGTAATCGGGCTAGTTTCTACTTTCAGATGCAATAGGAATTTTTGGGTTAGGTCAATCCGTTCGCGAGATATGCGAGTTTGAAGCTAAGAAATGGTTGAAAAGACATCAAATTTTTCGCAATTCTGCTGCTCCAAACGCTAAACCAGAATGGCCTAGGGAAAAAATACGCATGCAGTTGTAATCGGGCGAGTTTCTACTTTCAGATGCAATAGGAATTTTTGGGTTAGGTCAATCCGTTCGCGAGATATGGGAGTTTGAAGCCAAGGAATGGTTGAGATGGCAAAAAATTTATCGCAATTCTGCTGCTCCAAGCGCTTAACCAGAATGGCCTAGGGAAGAAATACACACGCCGTTGTAATCGGGCGAGTTTCTACTTTCAGATGCAATAGGAATTTTTGGGTTGGTCAATCCGTTCGCGAGATATGGGAGTTTGAAGCCAAGAAATGGTTGAGAAGGCAAAAAATTTTTCGCAATTCTGCTGCTCCAAACGCTTAACCAGAATGGCGTAGGGAAAAAATACACATACCGTTGTAATCGGGCGAGTTTCTACTTTCAGATGCAACAGGAATTTTTGGGTTAGGTCAATCCGTTCGCGAGATATGGGAGTTTGATGCTAAGAAATGGTTGAGAAGACAACAAATTTTTCGCACTTCTGCTGCTCCAAACGCTTAACCAGAATGGCCTAGGGAAAAAATACACATACCGTTGTAATCGGGCGAGTTTCTACTTTCAGATGCAATAGGAATTTTTGGGTTAGGTCAATCCGTTCGCGAGATATGGGAGTTTGAAGCTAAGAAATGGTTGAGAAGACAACAAATTTTTCGCAATTCTGCTGCTCCAAACGCTTGACCAGAATGGGCTAGGGAAAAAATACACATACCGTTGTAATCGGGCGAGTTCCTACTTCCAGACGCTACAGGAATTTTTGGGTTAGGTCAATCCGTTCGCGAGATATGGGAGTTTGAAGCCAAGAAATGGTTGAGAAGGCAAAAAATTTTTCGCACTTCTGCTGCTCCAAACGCTTAACCAGAATGGCCTAGGGAAAAAATACACATACCGCTGTAATCGGGCGAGTTTCTACCTTCAGATGCAACAAGAATTTTTGGGTTAGGTCAATCCGTTCGCGAGATATGGGAGTTTGAAGCCAAGGAATAGTTGAGAAGGCAAAAAATTTTTCGCAATTCTGCTGCTCCAAACGCTTAACCAGAATGGCCTAGTGAAAAAATACACATACCGTTGTAATCGGGCGAGCTTCTACTTTCAGATGCAATAGGAATTTTTGGGTTAGGTCATTCCGTTCGCGAGATATGGGAGTTTGAAGCCAAGAAATGGTTGAGAAGGCAAAAAATTTTTCGAATTCTGCTGCTCCAAGCGCTTAACCAGAATGGCCAAGGGAAAAAATACACATACCGTTGTAATCGGGCGAGTTTCTACTTTCAGATGCAATAGGAATTTTTGGGTTAGATCAATCCGTTCGCGAGATATGGGAGTTTGAAGCCAAGAAATGGTTGAGAAGGCAAAAAATTTTTCGCAATTCTGCTGCTCCAAACGCTTGACCAGAATGGGCTAGGGAAGAAATACACATACCGTTGTAATCGGGCGAGTTTCTACTTTCAGATGCAATAGGAATTTTTGGGTTAGGTCAATCCGTTCGCGAGATATGGGAGTTTGAAGCCAAGAAATGGTTGAGAAGGCAACAAATTTTTCGCAATTCTGCTGCTCCAAAGGCTTGACCAGAATGGGCTAGGGAAAAAATACACATACCGTTGTAATCGGGCGAGTTTCTACTTCCAGACGCTACAGGAATTTTTGGGTTAGGTCAATCCGTTCGCGAGATATGGGGGTTTGAAGCCAAGAAATGGTTGAGAAGGCAAAAAATTTTTCACAATTCTGCTGCTCCAAACGCTTGTCCAGAATGGGCTAGGGAAAAAATACACATACCGTTGTAATCGGTCGAGTTTCTACTTCCAGACGCTACAGTAATTTTTGGGTTAGGTCAATCCGTTCGCGAGATATGTGAGTTTGAAACCAAGAAATGGTTGAGAAGGCAAAAAAGTTTTCGCAATTCTGCTGCTCCAAACGCTTAACCAGAATGGACTAGGGAAAAAATACACATACCGCTGTAATCGGGCGAGTTTCTACTTTCAGATGCAATAGGAATTTTTGGGTTATGTCAATCCGTTCGCGAGATATGGGAGTTTGAACTTAAGGAATGGTTGAGAAATCATCAAAATTTCGCAAGTCTGATACTCGAATCCAATAACTACAATGGCCTAGGGGAAAAATACACATACCGTTGTAATCGGGCGAGTTTCTACTTTCAGATGTAACAGGAATTTCTCGAGTTCGTCAATCCGTTCGCGGGATATGGGAATTTGAAGTTAAGGAATGGTTGAGAAATCATCAAAATTTTCGCAAGTCCGATTCGCGAATCCAATAACTACAATGGCCTAGGGCAAAAATACACATACCGTTGTAATCGGGCGAGTTTCTACTTTCAGATGCAACAGGAATTTCTCGAGTTCGTCAATCCGTTCGTCAGATATGGGAGTTTGAAGTTAAGGAATGGTTGAGAAACCATCAAAATTTTCGCTGGTCTGATACTCGAAACCAATAACTACTAGGGCCTAGGGGAAAAATACACATACCGTTGTAATCGGGCGAGTTTCTGCTTTCAGATGCAATAGGAAATTCTCGAGTTCGTCAATCCGTTCGCGAGATATGGAAGTGTGAAGCTAAGGAATGCATGAGAAACCATCAAAATTTTCGCAAGTCTGATACTCGAAACCAACAACTACAAATGCCTAGGGGAAAAATACACATACCATTGTAATCGGGCGAGTTTCTGCTTTCAGATGCAATAGGAAATTCTCGAGTTCGTCAATCCGTTCGCGAGATATGGGAGTTTGAAGTTAAGGAATGGTTGAGAAACCATCACAATTTTCCGCAACTCTGATACTTGAAATCAATAACTACTAGGGCCTAGGGGAAAAATACACATACCGTTGTAATCGGGCGAGTTTCTGCTTTCAGATGCAATAGGAAATTCTCGAGTTCGTCAATCCGTTCGCGAGATATGGAAGTGTGAAGCTAAGGAATGCATGAGAAACCATCAAAATTTTCGCAAGTCTGATACTCGAAACCAACAACTACAAATGCCTAGGGGAAAAATACACATACCATTGTAATCGGGCGAGATTCTACTTTCACATGCAACAGGAATTTCTCGAGTTCGTCAATCCGTTCGCGAGATATGGCAGTTTGAAGTTAAGGAATGGTTGAGAAATCATCAAAATATTCGCAAGTCTGATACTCGCATCCAATAACTACTATGGCCTAGGGCAAAAATACACATACCGTTGTAATCGGGCGAGCGTCTGCATTCAGATGCAATAGGAAACTCTCGAGTTCGTCAATCCGTTCGCGAGATATGAAAGTTTGAAGTTAAGGAATGCTTGTGAAACCATCAAAATTTTCGCTGGTCTGATACTCGAAACCAACAACTGGAAGGGCCTAGGGGAAAAGTACACACACCGTTGTAATCGGGCGAGTTTCTGCTTTCAGATGCAATAGGAAATTCTCTATTTCCTCAATCCGTTCGCGAGATATGGAAGTGTGAAAATAAGGAATGGTTGAGAAACCATCAAAATTTTCGCAAGTCTGATACTCGGAACCAATAACTTCAAAGGCCTCGGGGAAAAATACACATACCGTTGTAATCGGGCGACTTTCTACTTTCACATGCAACCGGAATTTCTCGAGTTCGTCATTCCGTTCGCGAGATATGGGAGTTTGAAGTTAAGGAATGGTAGAGAAATCATCAAAATTTTCGCAAGTCTGATACTCGAATCCAATAACTACAATGGCCTAGGGCAAAAATACACATACCGTTGTAATCGGGCGAGTTTCTACTTTCAGATACAACAGGAATTTTTCGAGTGCGTCAGTGCGTTCGCGAGATATGGGAGTTTGAAGTTAAGGAATGGTTGAGAAATCACCAAATTTTCGCAAGTCTGATACTCGAAACCAATAACTACAAATGCCTAGGGGAAAAATACACATACCATTGTAATCGGGCGAGTTTCTGCTGTCAGATGCAATAGGAAATTCTCGAGTTCGTCAATCCGTTCGCGAGATATGGAAGTTTGAAGTTAAGGAATGCATGAGAAGCCATCAAAATTTTCGCTGGTCTGATATTCGAAACCAACAACTACTATGGCCTAGGGCAAAAATACACATACCGTTGTAATCGGGCGAGTTTCTACTTTCAGATGCAACAGGAATTTCTCGAGTTCGTCATTCCGTTCGCGAGATATGGGAGTTTGAAGCTAAGGAATGCATGAGAAACCATCAAAATTTTCGCAAGTCTGATACTCGAAACCAACAGCTACAAATGCCTAGGGGAAAAATACACATACCATTGTAATCGGGCGAGATTCTACTTTCACATGCAACAGGAATTTCTCGTGTTCGTCAATCCGTTCGCGAGATATGGGAGTTTGAAGTTAATAAATGGTTGAGAAACCATCAAAATTTTCGCAAGTCTGATACTCGCATCCAATAACTACTATGGCCTAGGGCAAAAATACACATACCGTTGTAATCGGGCGAGTTTCTGCTGTCAGATGCAATAGGAAATTCTCGAGTTCGTCAATCCGTTCGCGAGATATGGGAGTTTGAAGTTAATAAATGGTTGAGAAACCATCAAAATTTTCGCAAGTCTGATACTCGAAACCAATAACTACAAATGCCTAGGGGAAAAATACACACACCGTTGTAATCGGGCGAGTTTCTGCTTTCAGATGCAATAGGAAATTCTCTATTTCCTCAATCCGTTCGCGAGATATGGAAGTGTGAAAATAAGGAATGGTTGAGAAACCATCAAAATTTTCGCAAGTCTGATACTCGGAACCAATAACTTCAAAGGCCTCGGGGAAAAATACACATACCGTTGTAATCGGGCGACTTTCTACTTTCACATGCAACCGGAATTTCTCGAGTTCGTCATTCCGTTCGCGAGATATGGGAGTTTGAAGTTAAGGAATGGTAGAGAAATCATCAAAATTTTCGCAAGTCTGATACTCGAATCCAATAACTACAATGGCCTAGGGCAAAAATACACATACCGTTGTAATCGGGCGAGTTTCTACTTTTCAGATACAACAGGAATTTTTCGAGTGCATCAGTGCGTTCGCGAGATATGGGAGTTTGAAGTTAAGGAATGGTTGAGAAATCACCAAATTTTCGCAAGTCTGATACTCGAAACCAATAACTACAAATGCCTAGGGGAAAAATACACATACCATTGTAATCGGGCGAGTTTCTGCTGTCAGATGCAATAGGAAATTCTCGAGTTCGTCAATCCGTTCGCGAGATATGGAAGTTTGAAGTTAAGGAATGCATGAGAAGCCATCAAAATTTTCGCTGGTCTGATATTCGAAACCAACAACTACTATGGCCTAGGGCAAAAATACACATACCGTTGTAATCGGGCGAGTTTCTACTTTCAGATGCAACAGGAATTTCTCGAGTTCGTCATTCCGTTCGCGAGATATGGGAGTTTGAAGCTAAGGAATGCATGAGAAACCATCAAAATTTTCGCAAGTCTGATACTCGAAACCAACAACTACAAATGCCTAGGGGAAAAATACACATACCATTGTAATCGGGCGAGATTCTACTTTCACATGCAACAGGAATTTCTCGTGTTCGTCAATCCGTTCGCGAGATATGGGAGTTTGAAGTTAATAAATGGTTGAGAAACCATCAAAATTTTCGCAAGTCTGATACTCGCATCCAATAACTACTATGGCCTAGGGCAAAAATACACATACCGTTGTAATCGGGCGAGTTTCTGCTGTCAGATGCAATAGGAAATTCTCGAGTTCGTCAATCCGTTCGCGAGATATGGGAGTTTGAAGTTAATAAATGGTTGAGAAACCATCAAAATTTTCGCAAGTCTGATACTCGAAACCAATAACTACAAATGCCTAGGGGAAAAATACACACACCGTTGTAATCGGGCGAGTTTCTGCTTTCAGATGCAATAGGAAATTCTCTATTTCCTCAATCCGTTCGCGAGATATGGAAGTGTGAAAATAAGGAATGGTTGAGAAACCATCAAAATTTTCGCAAGTCTGATACTCGGAACCAATAACTTCAAAGGCCTCGGGGAAAAATACACATACCGTTGTAATCGGGCGACTTTCTACTTTCACATGCAACCGGAACTTCTCGAGTTCGTCATTCCGTTCGCGAGATATGGGAGTTTGAAGTTAAGGAATGGTAGAGAAATCATCAAAATTTTCGCAAGTCTGATACTCGAATCCAATAACTACAATGGCCTAGGGCAAAAATACACATATCGTTGTAATCGGGCGAGTTTCTACTTTCAGATACAACAGGAATTTTTCGAGTGCGTCAGTGCGTTCGCGAGATATGGGAGTTTGAAGTTAAGGAATGGTTGAGAAATCACCAAATTTTCGCAAGTCTGATACTCGAAACCAATAACTACAAATGCCTAGGGGAAAAATACACATACCATTGTAATCGGGCGAGTTTCTGCTGTCAGATGCAATAGGAAATTCTCGAGTTCGTCAATCCGTTCGCGAGATATGGAAGTTTGAAGTTAAGGAATGCATGAGAAGCCATCAAAATTTTCGCTGGTCTGATATTCGAAACCAACAACTACTATGGCCTAGGGCAAAAATACACATACCGTTGTAATCGGGCGAGTTTCTACTTTCAGATGCAACAGGAATTTCTCGAGTTCGTCATTCCGTTCGCGAGATATGGGAGTTTGAAGCTAAGGAATGCATGAGAAACCATCAAAATTTTCGCAAGTCTGATACTCGAAACCAACAACTACAAATGCCTAGGGGAAAAATACACATACCATTGTAATCGGGCGAGATTCTACTTTCACATGCAACAGGAATTTCTCGTGTTCGTCAATCCGTTCGCGAGATATGGGAGTTTGAAGTTAATAAATGGTTGAGAAACCATCAAAATTTTCGCAAGTCTGATACTCGCATCCAATAACTACTATGGCCTAGGGCAAAAATACACATACCGTTGTAATCGGGCGAGTTTCTGCTGTCAGATGCAATAGGAAATTCTCGAGTTCGTCAATCCGTTCGCGAGATATGGGAGTTTGAAGTTAATAAATGGTTGAGAAACCATCAAAATTTTCGCAAGTCTGATACTCGAAACCAATAACTACAAATGCCTAGGGGAAAAATACACATACCATTGTAATCGGGCGAGTTTCTGCTGTCAGATGCAATAGGAAATTCTCGAGTTCGTCAATCCGTTCGCGAGATATGGAAGTTTGAAGTTAAGGAATGCATGAGAAACCATCAAAATTTTCGCTGGTCTGATACTCGAAACCAACAACTACTATGGCCTAGGGCAAAAATACACATACCGTTGTAATCGGGCGAGTGTCTGCATTCAGATGCAATAGGAAACTCTCAAGTTCGTCAGTCCGTTCGCGAGATATGAAAGTTTGAAGTTAAGGAATGCTTGTGAAACCATCAAAATTTTCGCTGGTCTGATACTCGAAACCAACAACTGGAAGGGCCTAGGGGAAAAGTACACACACCGTTGTAATCGGGCGAGTTTCTGCTTTCAGATGCAATAGGAAATTCTCTATTTCCTCAATCCGTTCGCGAGATATGGAAGTGTGAAAATAAGGAATGGTTGAGAAACCATCAAAATTTTCGCAAGTCTGATACTCGGAACCAATAACTTCAAGGCCTCGGGGAAAAATACACATACCGTTGTAATCGGGCGACTTTCTACTTTCACATGCAACCGGAATTTCTCGAGTTCGTCATTCCGTTCGCGAGATATGGGTGTTTGAAGTTAAGGAATGGTAGAGAAATCATCAAAATTTTCGCAAGTCTGATACTCGAATCCAATAACTACAATGGCCTAGGGCAAAAATACACATACCGTTGTAATCGGGCGAGTTTCTACTTTCAGATACAACAGGAATTTTTCGAGTGCGTCAGTGCGTTCGCGAGATATGGGAGTTTGAAGTTAAGGAATGGTTGAGAAATCACCAAATTTTCGCAAGTCTGATACTCGAAACCAATAACTACAAATGCCTAGGGGAAAAATACACATACCATTGTAATCGGGCGAGTTTCTGCTGTCAGATGCAATAGTAAATTCTCGAGTTCGTCAATCCGTTCGCGAGATATGGAAGTTTGAAGTTAAGGAATGCATGAGAAGCCATCAAAATTTTCGCTGGTCTGATATTCGAAACCAACAACTACTATGGCCTAGGGCAAAAATACACATACCGTTGTAATCGGGCGAGTTTCTACTTTCAGATGCAACAGGAATTTCTCGAGTTCGTCATTCCGTTCGCGAGATATGGGAGTTTGAAGCTAAGGAATGCATGAGAAACCATCAAAATTTTCGCAAGTCTGATACTCGAAACCAACAACTACAAATGCCTAGGGGAAAAATACACATACCATTGTAATCGGGCGAGATTCTACTTTCACATGCAACAGGAATTTCTCGTGTTCGTCAATCCGTTCGCGAGATATGGGAGTTTGAAGTTAATAAATGGTTGAGAAACCATCAAAATTTTCGCAAGTCTGATACTCGCATCCAATAACTACTATGGCCTAGGGCAAAAATACACATACCGTTGTAATCGGGCGAGTTTCTGCTGTCAGATGCAATAGGAAATTCTCGAGTTCGTCAATCCGTTCGCGAGATATGGGAGTTTGAAGTTAATAAATGGTTGAGAAACCATCAAAATTTTCGCAAGTCTGATACTCGAAACCAATAACTACAAATGCCTAGGGGAAAAATACACATACCATTGTAATCGGGCGAGTTTCTGCTGTCAGATGCAATAGGAAATTCTCGAGTTCGTCAATCCGTTCGCGAGATATGGGAGTTTGAAGCTAAGGAATGCATGAGAAACCATCAAAATTTTCGCAAGTCTGATACTCGAAACCAACAGCTACAAATGCCTAGGGGAAAAATACACATACCATTGTAATCGGGCGAGATTCTACTTTCACATGCAACAGGAATTTCTCGTGTTCGTCAATCCGTTCGCGAGATATGGGAGTTTGAAGTTAATAAATGGTTGAGAAACCATCAAAATTTTCGCAAGTCTGATACTCGCATCCAATAACTACTATGGCCTAGGGCAAAAATACACATACCGTTGTAATCGGGCGAGTTTCTGCTGTCAGATGCAATAGGAAATTCTCGAGTTCGTCAATCCGTTCGCGAGATATGGGAGTTTGAAGTTAATAAATGGTTGAGAAACCATCAAAATTTTCGCAAGTCTGATACTCGAAACCAATAACTACAAATGCCTAGGGGAAAAATACACACACCGTTGTAATCGGGCGAGTTTCTGCTTTCAGATGCAATAGGAAATTCTCTATTTCCTCAATCCGTTCGCGAGATATGGAAGTGTGAAAATAAGGAATGGTTGAGAAACCATCAAAATTTTCGCAAGTCTGATACTCGGAACCAATAACTTCAAAGGCCTCGGGGAAAAATACACATACCGTTGTAATCGGGCGACTTTCTACTTTCACATGCAACCGGAATTTCTCGAGTTCGTCATTCCGTTCGCGAGATATGGGAGTTTGAAGTTAAGGAATGGTAGAGAAATCATCAAAATTTTCGCAAGTCTGATACTCGAATCCAATAACTACAATGGCCTAGGGCAAAAATACACATACCGTTGTAATCGGGCGAGTTTCTACTTTTCAGATACAACAGGAATTTTTCGAGTGCATCAGTGCGTTCGCGAGATATGGGAGTTTGAAGTTAAGGAATGGTTGAGAAATCACCAAATTTTCGCAAGTCTGATACTCGAAACCAATAACTACAAATGCCTAGGGGAAAAATACACATACCATTGTAATCGGGCGAGTTTCTGCTGTCAGATGCAATAGGAAATTCTCGAGTTCGTCAATCCGTTCGCGAGATATGGAAGTTTGAAGTTAAGGAATGCATGAGAAGCCATCAAAATTTTCGCTGGTCTGATATTCGAAACCAACAACTACTATGGCCTAGGGCAAAAATACACATACCGTTGTAATCGGGCGAGTTTCTACTTTCAGATGCAACAGGAATTTCTCGAGTTCGTCATTCCGTTCGCGAGATATGGGAGTTTGAAGCTAAGGAATGCATGAGAAACCATCAAAATTTTCGCAAGTCTGATACTCGAAACCAACAACTACAAATGCCTAGGGGAAAAATACACATACCATTGTAATCGGGCGAGATTCTACTTTCACATGCAACAGGAATTTCTCGTGTTCGTCAATCCGTTCGCGAGATATGGGAGTTTGAAGTTAATAAATGGTTGAGAAACCATCAAAATTTTCGCAAGTCTGATACTCGCATCCAATAACTACTATGGCCTAGGGCAAAAATACACATACCGTTGTAATCGGGCGAGTTTCTGCTGTCAGATGCAATAGGAAATTCTCGAGTTCGTCAATCCGTTCGCGAGATATGGGAGTTTGAAGTTAATAAATGGTTGAGAAACCATCAAAATTTTCGCAAGTCTGATACTCGAAACCAATAACTACAAATGCCTAGGGGAAAAATACACACACCGTTGTAATCGGGCGAGTTTCTGCTTTCAGATGCAATAGGAAATTCTCTATTTCCTCAATCCGTTCGCGAGATATGGAAGTGTGAAAATAAGGAATGGTTGAGAAACCATCAAAATTTTCGCAAGTCTGATACTCGGAACCAATAACTTCAAAGGCCTCGGGGAAAAATACACATACCGTTGTAATCGGGCGACTTTCTACTTTCACATGCAACCGGAACTTCTCGAGTTCGTCATTCCGTTCGCGAGATATGGGAGTTTGAAGTTAAGGAATGGTAGAGAAATCATCAAAATTTTCGCAAGTCTGATACTCGAATCCAATAACTACAATGGCCTAGGGCAAAAATACACATATCGTTGTAATCGGGCGAGTTTCTACTTTCAGATACAACAGGAATTTTTCGAGTGCGTCAGTGCGTTCGCGAGATATGGGAGTTTGAAGTTAAGGAATGGTTGAGAAATCACCAAATTTTCGCAAGTCTGATACTCGAAACCAATAACTACAAATGCCTAGGGGAAAAATACACATACCATTGTAATCGGGCGAGTTTCTGCTGTCAGATGCAATAGGAAATTCTCGAGTTCGTCAATCCGTTCGCGAGATATGGAAGTTTGAAGTTAAGGAATGCATGAGAAGCCATCAAAATTTTCGCTGGTCTGATATTCGAAACCAACAACTACTATGGCCTAGGGCAAAAATACACATACCGTTGTAATCGGGCGAGTTTCTACTTTCAGATGCAACAGGAATTTCTCGAGTTCGTCATTCCGTTCGCGAGATATGGGAGTTTGAAGCTAAGGAATGCATGAGAAACCATCAAAATTTTCGCAAGTCTGATACTCGAAACCAACAACTACAAATGCCTAGGGGAAAAATACACATACCATTGTAATCGGGCGAGATTCTACTTTCACATGCAACAGGAATTTCTCGTGTTCGTCAATCCGTTCGCGAGATATGGGAGTTTGAAGTTAATAAATGGTTGAGAAACCATCAAAATTTTCGCAAGTCTGATACTCGCATCCAATAACTACTATGGCCTAGGGCAAAAATACACATACCGTTGTAATCGGGCGAGTTTCTGCTGTCAGATGCAATAGGAAATTCTCGAGTTCGTCAATCCGTTCGCGAGATATGGGAGTTTGAAGTTAATAAATGGTTGAGAAACCATCAAAATTTTCGCAAGTCTGATACTCGAAACCAATAACTACAAATGCCTAGGGGAAAAATACACATACCATTGTAATCGGGCGAGTTTCTGCTGTCAGATGCAATAGGAAATTCTCGAGTTCGTCAATCCGTTCGCGAGATATGGAAGTTTGAAGTTAAGGAATGCATGAGAAACCATCAAAATTTTCGCTGGTCTGATACTCGAAACCAACAACTACTATGGCCTAGGGCAAAAATACACATACCGTTGTAATCGGGCGAGTGTCTGCATTCAGATGCAATAGGAAACTCTCAAGTTCGTCAGTCCGTTCGCGAGATATGAAAGTTTGAAGTTAAGGAATGCTTGTGAAACCATCAAAATTTTCGCTGGTCTGATACTCGAAACCAACAACTGGAAGGGCCTAGGGGAAAAGTACACACACCGTTGTAATCGGGCGAGTTTCTGCTTTCAGATGCAATAGGAAATTCTCTATTTCCTCAATCCGTTCGCGAGATATGGAAGTGTGAAAATAAGGAATGGTTGAGAAACCATCAAAATTTTCGCAAGTCTGATACTCGGAACCAATAACTTCAAGGCCTCGGGGAAAAATACACATACCGTTGTAATCGGGCGACTTTCTACTTTCACATGCAACCGGAATTTCTCGAGTTCGTCATTCCGTTCGCGAGATATGGGTGTTTGAAGTTAAGGAATGGTAGAGAAATCATCAAAATTTTCGCAAGTCTGATACTCGAATCCAATAACTACAATGGCCTAGGGCAAAAATACACATACCGTTGTAATCGGGCGAGTTTCTACTTTCAGATACAACAGGAATTTTTCGAGTGCGTCAGTGCGTTCGCGAGATATGGGAGTTTGAAGTTAAGGAATGGTTGAGAAATCACCAAATTTTCGCAAGTCTGATACTCGAAACCAATAACTACAAATGCCTAGGGGAAAAATACACATACCATTGTAATCGGGCGAGTTTCTGCTGTCAGATGCAATAGTAAATTCTCGAGTTCGTCAATCCGTTCGCGAGATATGGAAGTTTGAAGTTAAGGAATGCATGAGAAGCCATCAAAATTTTCGCTGGTCTGATATTCGAAACCAACAACTACTATGGCCTAGGGCAAAAATACACATACCGTTGTAATCGGGCGAGTTTCTACTTTCAGATGCAACAGGAATTTCTCGAGTTCGTCATTCCGTTCGCGAGATATGGGAGTTTGAAGCTAAGGAATGCATGAGAAACCATCAAAATTTTCGCAAGTCTGATACTCGAAACCAACAACTACAAATGCCTAGGGGAAAAATACACATACCATTGTAATCGGGCGAGATTCTACTTTCACATGCAACAGGAATTTCTCGTGTTCGTCAATCCGTTCGCGAGATATGGGAGTTTGAAGTTAATAAATGGTTGAGAAACCATCAAAATTTTCGCAAGTCTGATACTCGCATCCAATAACTACTATGGCCTAGGGCAAAAATACACATACCGTTGTAATCGGGCGAGTTTCTGCTGTCAGATGCAATAGGAAATTCTCGAGTTCGTCAATCCGTTCGCGAGATATGGGAGTTTGAAGTTAATAAATGGTTGAGAAACCATCAAAATTTTCGCAAGTCTGATACTCGAAACCAATAACTACAAATGCCTAGGGGAAAAATACACATACCATTGTAATCGGGCGAGTTTCTGCTGTCAGATGCAATAGGAA
The DNA here is from genome assembly GCF_051014685.1 of Ptiloglossa arizonensis. Taxonomy (NCBI): domain Eukaryota; kingdom Metazoa; phylum Arthropoda; class Insecta; order Hymenoptera; family Colletidae; genus Ptiloglossa; species Ptiloglossa arizonensis. The sequence goes on from NW_027478801.1 coordinate 436,063, forward strand.
ATTCTCGAGTTCGTCAATCCGTTCGCGAGATATGGAAGTTTGAAGTTAAGGAATGCATGAGAAACCATCAAAATTTTCGCTGGTCTGATACTCGAAACCAACAACTACTATGGCCTAGGGCAAAAATACACATACCGTTGTAATCGGGCGAGTGTCTGCATTCAGATGCAATAGGAAACTCTCGAGTTCGTCAATCCGTTCGCGAGATATGAAAGTTTGAAGTTAAGGAATGCTTGTGAAACCATCAAAATTTTCGCTGGTCTGATACTCGAAACCAACAACTGGAAGGGCCTAGGGGAAAAGTACACACACCGTTGTAATCGGGCGAGTTTCTGCTTTCAGATGCAATAGGAAATTCTCTATTTCCTCAATCCGTTCGCGAGATATGGAAGTGTGAAAATAAGGAATGGTTGAGAAACCATCAAAATTTTCGCAAGTCTGATACTCGGAACCAATAACTTCAAGGCCTCGGGGAAAAATACACATACCGTTGTAATCGGGCGACTTTCTACTTTCACATGCAACCGGAATTTCTCGAGTTCGTCATTCCGTTCGCGAGATATGGGAGTTTGAAGTTAAGGAATGGTAGAGAAATCATCAAAATTTTCGCAAGTCTGATACTCGAATCCAATAACTACAATGGCCTAGGGCAAAAATACACATACCGTTGTAATCGGGCGAGTTTCTACTTTCAGATACAACAGGAATTTTTCGAGTGCGTCAGTGCGTTCGCGAGATATGGGAGTTTGAAGTTAAGGAATGGTTGAGAAATCACCAAATTTTCGCAAGTCTGATACTCGAAACCAATAACTACAAATGCCTAGGGGAAAAATACACATACCATTGTAATCGGGCGAGTTTCTGCTGTCAGATGCAATAGTAAATTCTCGAGTTCGTCAATCCGTTCGCGAGATATGGAAGTTTGAAGTTAAGGAATGCATGAGAAGCCATCAAAATTTTCGCTGGTCTGATATTCGAAACCAACAACTACTATGGCCTAGGGCAAAAATACACATACCGTTGTAATCGGGCGAGTTTCTACTTTCAGATGCAACAGGAATTTCTCGAGTTCGTCATTCCGTTCGCGAGATATGGGAGTTTGAAGCTAAGGAATGCATGAGAAACCATCAAAATTTTCGCAAGTCTGATACTCGAAACCAACAACTACAAATGCCTAGGGGAAAAATACACATACCATTGTAATCGGGCGAGATTCTACTTTCACATGCAACAGGAATTTCTCGTGTTCGTCAATCCGTTCGCGAGATATGGGAGTTTGAAGTTAATAAATGGTTGAGAAACCATCAAAATTTTCGCAAGTCTGATACTCGCATCCAATAACTACTATGGCCTAGGGCAAAAATACACATACCGTTGTAATCGGGCGAGTTTCTGCTGTCAGATGCAATAGGAAATTCTCGAGTTCGTCAATCCGTTCGCGAGATATGGAAGTTTGAAGTTAAGGAATGGTTGAGAAACCATCAAAATTTTCGCTGGTCTGATACTCGAAACCAATAACTTCAAAGGCCTAGGGGAAAGATACACATACCGTTGAAATCGGGCGACTTTCTACTTTCACATGCAACAGGAATTTCTCGTGTTCGTCAATCCGTTCGCGAGATATGGGAGTTTGAAGTTAATAAATGGTTGAGAAACCATCAAAATTTTCGCAAGTCTGATACTCGAAACCAATAACTACAAATGCCTAGGGGAAAAATACACATACCATTGTAATCGGGCGAGTTTCTGCTGTCAGATGCAATAGGAAATTCTCGAGTTCGTCAATCCGTTCGCGAGATATGAAAGTTTGAAGTTAAGGAATGCTTGTGAAACCATCAAAATTTTCGCTGGTCTGATACTCGAAACCAACAACTGGAAGGGCCTAGGGGAAAAGTACACACACCGTTGTAATCGGGCGAGTTTCTGCTTTCAGATGCAATAGGAAATTCTCTATTTCCTCAATCCGTTCGCGAGATATGGAAGTGTGAAAATAAGGAATGGTTGAGAAACCATCAAAATTTTCGCAAGTCTGATACTCGGAACCAATAACTTCAAAGGCCTCGGGGAAAAATACACATACCGTTGTAATCGGGCGACTTTCTACTTTCACATGCAACCGGAATTTCTCGAGTTCGTCATTCCGTTCGCGAGATATGGGAGTTTGAAGTTAAGGAATGGTAGAGAAATCATCAAAATTTTCGCAAGTCTGATACTCGAATCCAATAACTACAATGGCCTAGGGCAAAAATACACATACCGTTGTAATCGGGCGAGTTTCTACTTTCAGATACAACAGGAATTTTTCGAGTGCGTCAGTGCGTTCGCGAGATATGGGAGTTTGAAGTTAAGGAATGGTTGAGAAATCACCAAATTTTCGCAAGTCTGATACTCGAAACCAATAACTACAAATGCCTAGGGGAAAAATACACATACCATTGTAATCGGGCGAGTTTCTGCTGTCAGATGCAATAGGAAATTCTCGAGTTCGTCAATCCGTTCGCGAGATATGGAAGTTTGAAGTTAAGGAATGCATGAGAAGCCATCAAAATTTTCGCTGGTCTGATATTCGAAACCAACAACTACTATGGCCTAGGGCAAAAATACACATACCGTTGTAATCGGGCGAGTTTCTACTTTCAGATGCAACAGGAATTTCTCGAGTTCGTCATTCCGTTCGCGAGATATGGGAGTTTGAAGCTAAGGAATGCATGAGAAACCATCAAAATTTTCGCAAGTCTGATACTCGAAACCAACAACTACAAATGCCTAGGGGAAAAATACACATACCATTGTAATCGGGCGAGATTCTACTTTCACATGCAACAGGAATTTCTCGTGTTCGTCAATCCGTTCGCGAGATATGGGAGTTTGAAGTTAATAAATGGTTGAGAAACCATCAAAATTTTCGCAAGTCTGATACTCGCATCCAATAACTACTATGGCCTAGGGCAAAAATACACATACCGTTGTAATCGGGCGAGTTTCTGCTGTCAGATGCAATAGGAAATTCTCGAGTTCGTCAATCCGTTCGCGAGATATGGAAGTTTGAAGTTAAGGAATGGTTGAGAAACCATCAAAATTTTCGCTGGTCTGATACTCGAAACCAATAACTTCAAAGGCCTAGGGGAAAGATACACATACCGTTGAAATCGGGCGACTTTCTACTTTCACATCCAACAGGAATTTCTCGTGTTCGTCAATCCGTTCGCGAGATATGGGAGTTTGAAGTTAATAAATGGTTGAGAAACCATCAAAATTTTCGCAAGTCTGATACTCGAAACCAATAACTACAAATGCCTAGGGGAAAAATACACATACCATTGTAATCGGGCGAGTTTCTGCTGTCAGATGCAATAGGAAATTCTCGAGTTCGTCAATCCGTTCGCGAGATATGAAAGTTTGAAGTTAAGGAATGCTTGTGAAACCATCAAAATTTTCGCTGGTCTGATACTCGAAACCAACAACTGGAAGGGCCTAGGGGAAAAGTACACACACCGTTGTAATCGGGCGAGTTTCTGCTTTCAGATGCAATAGGAAATTCTCTATTTCCTCAATCCGTTCGCGAGATATGGAAGTGTGAAAATAAGGAATGGTTGAGAAACCATCAAAATTTTCGCAAGTCTGATACTCGGAACCAATAACTTCAAAGGCCTCGGGGAAAAATACACATACCGTTGTAATCGGGCGACTTTCTACTTTCACATGCAACCGGAATTTCTCGAGTTCGTCATTCCGTTCGCGAGATATGGGAGTTTGAAGTTAAGGAATGGTAGAGAAATCATCAAAATTTTCGCAAGTCTGATACTCGAATCCAATAACTACAATGGCCTAGGGCAAAAATACACATACCGTTGTAATCGGGCGAGTTTCTACTTTCAGATACAACAGGAATTTTTCGAGTGCGTCAGTGCGTTCGCGAGATATGGGAGTTTGAAGTTAAGGAATGGTTGAGAAATCACCAAATTTTCGCAAGTCTGATACTCGAAACCAATAACTACAAATGCCTAGGGGAAAAATACACATACCATTGTAATCGGGCGAGTTTCTGCTGTCAGATGCAATAGGAAATTCTCGAGTTCGTCAATCCGTTCGCGAGATATGGAAGTTTGAAGTTAAGGAATGCATGAGAAGCCATCAAAATTTTCGCTGGTCTGATATTCGAAACCAACAACTACTATGGCCTAGGGCAAAAATACACATACCGTTGTAATCGGGCGAGTTTCTACTTTCAGATGCAACAGGAATTTCTCGAGTTCGTCATTCCGTTCGCGAGATATGGGAGTTTGAAGTTAAGGAATGGTAGAGAAATCATCAAAATTTTCGCAAGTCTGATACTCGAATCCAATAACTACAATGGCCTAGGGCAAAAATACACATACCGTTGTAATCGGGCGATTTACTACTTTCAGATGCAACAGGAATTTCTCGAGTTCGTCAATCCATTCGCGGGATATGGGAGTTTGAAGTTAAGGAATGGTTGAGAAACCATCAAAATTTTCGCAAGTCTGATACTCGAAACCAATAACTACAATGGCCTAGGGGAAAAATACACATACCTTTGTAATCGGGCGAGTTTCTACTTTCAGATGCAACAGGAATTTCTCGAGTTCGTCATTCCGTTCGCGAGATATGGGAGTTTGAAGTTAAGGAATGGTAGAGAAATCATCAAAATTTTCGCAAGTCTGATACTCGAATCCAATAACTACAATGGCCTAGGGCAAAAATACACATACCGTTGTAATCGGGCGAGTTTCTACTTTCAGATGCAACAGGAATTTCTCGAGTTCGTCAATCCGTTCGCGAGATATGGGAGTTTGTAGTTAAGGAATGGTTGAGAAATCATCAAAATTTTCGCATGTCTGATACTCGAATCCAATAACTACTATGGCCTAGGGCAAAAATACACATACCATTGTAATCGGGCGAGATTCTACTTTCACATGCAACAGGAATTTCTCGAGTTCGTCAATGCGTTCGCGAGATATGGCAGTTTGAAGTTAAGGAATGGTTGAGAAATCATCAAAATTTTCGCAAGTCTGATACTCGAATCCAATAACTACTATGGCCTAGGGCAAAAATACACATGCCGTTGTAATCGGGCGAGTTTCTGCTTTCAGATGCAATAGGAATTTCTCGAGTTCGTCAATCCGTTCGCGAGATATGGGAGTTCGAAGTTAAGGAATGGTTGAGAAACCATCAAAATTTTCGCTGGTCTGATACTCGAAACCAATAACTGGAATGGCCTTGGGGAAAAGTACTCACACCATTGTAATCGGGCGAGTTTCTACTTTCAGATACAACAGGAATTTTTCGAGTGCGTCAGTGCGTTCGCGAAATATGGGAGTTTGAAGTTAAGGAATGGTTGAGAAATCACCAAATTTTCGCAAGTCTGATACTCGAAACCAATAACTACTATGGCCTATGACAAAAATACACATACCGTTGTAATCGGGCGAGTTTCTGCTGTCAGATGCAATAGGAAATTCTCGAGTTCGTCAATCCGTTCGCGAGATATGGAAGTTTGAAGTTAAGGAATGGTTGAGAAACCATCACAATTTTCGCTGGTCTGATACTCGAAACCAACAACTACTATGGCCTAGGGCAAAAATACACATAGCGTTGTAATCGGGCGAGTTTCTGCATTCAGATGCAATAGGAAATTATCGAGTTCGTCAATCCGTTCGCGAGATATGGAAGTTTGAAGTTAAGGAATGGTTGAGAAACCATCAAAATTTTCGCTGGACTGATACTCGAAACCAACAACTGGAATGGCCTAGGGGAAAAGTACACACACCGTTTTAATCGGGCGAGCTTCTGCTTTCAGATGCAATAGGAAATTCTCGAGTTCGTCAATCCGTTCGCGAGATAAGGAAGTGTGAAAATAAGGAATGGTTGAGAAACCATCAAAATTTTCGCAAGTCTGATACTCGAAACCAATAACTTCAAAGGCCTGGGGAAAAATACACATACCGTTGTAATCGGGCGACATTCTACTTTCACATGCAACTGGAATTTCTCGAGTTCGTCAATCCGTTCGCGGGATATGGAAGTTTGAAGTTAAGGAATGCATGAGAAACCATCAAAATTTTCGCAAGTATGATACTCGAAACCAATAACTACAAAGGCCTAGGAGAAAGATACACATACCGTTGAAATCGGGCGACTTTCTACTTTCACATGCAACAGGAATTTCTCGAGTTCGTCAATCCGTTCGCGAGATATGGAAGTTTGAAGTTAAGGAATGCATGAGAAACCATCAAAATTTTCGCTGGTCTGATACTCGAAAGCAACAACTACTATGGCCTAGGGCAAAAATACACATACCGTTGTAATCGGGCGACTTTCTACTTTCACATGCAACCGGAATTTCTCGAGTTCGTCAATCCGTTCGCGGGATATGGGAATTTGAAGTTAAGGAATGGTTGAGAAATCATCAAAATTTTCGCAAGTCCGATTCGCGAATCCAATAACTACAATGGCCTAGGGCAAAAATACACATACCGTTGTAATCGGGCGAGTTTCTGCTTTCAGATGCAATTGGAAATTCTCGAGTTCGTCATTCCGTTCGCGAGATAAGGAAGTGTGAAAATAAGGAATGGTTGAGAAACCATCAAAATTTTCGCAAGTCTGATACTCGAAACAAACAACTACAAAGGCCTAGGTGGATAACACACATATCTTTGTAATCGGGCGAGTTTCTACATTCAGATGCAACAGGAATTTCTCGAGTTCGTCAATCCGTTCGCGAGATATGGGAGTTTGAAGTTAAGGAATGGTTGAGAAACCATCACAATTTTCCGCAACTCTGATACTTGAAATCAATAACTACTAGGGCCTAGGGGAAAAATACACATACCGTTGTAATCGGGCGAGTTTCTGCTTTCAGATGCAATAGGAAATTCTCGAGTTCGTCAATCCGTTCGCGAGATATGGAAGTGTGAAGCTAAGGAATGCATGAGAAACCATCAAAATTTTCGCAAGTCTGATACTCGAAACCAACAACTACAAATGCCTAGGGGAAAAATACACATACCATTGTAATCGGGCGAGATTCTACTTTCACATGCAACAGGAATTTCTCGAGTTCGTCAATCCGTTCGCGAGATATGGCAGTTTGAAGTTAAGGAATGGTTGAGAAATCATCAAAATTTTCGCAAGTCTGATACTCGCATCCAATAACTACTATTGCCTAGGGCAAAAATACACATACCGTTGTAATCGGGCGAGTTTCTGCTGTCAGATGCAATAGGAAATTCTCGAGTTCGTCAATCCGTTCGCGAGATATGGAAGTTTGAAGTTAAGGAATGGTTGAGAAACCATCAAAATTTTCGCTGGTCTGATACTCGAAACCAATAACTTCAAAGGCCTAGGGGAAAGATACACATACCGTTGAAATCGGGCGACTTTCTACTTTCACATGCAACAGGAATTTCTCGTGTTCGTCAATCCGTTCGCGAGATATGGGAGTTTGAAGTTAATAAATGGTTGAGAAACCATCAAAATTTTCGCAAGTCTGATACTCGAAACCAATAACTACAAATGCCTAGGGGAAAAATACACATACCATTGTAATCGGGCGACTTTCTACTTTCACATGCAACCGGAATTTCTCGAGTTCGTCAATCCGTTCGCGAGATATGGGAGTTTGAAGTTAAGGAATGGTTGAGAAACCATCACAATTTTCGCAAGTCTGATACTCGAAACAAACAACTACAAATGCCTAGGGGAAAAATACACATACCATTGTAATCGGGCGAGTTTCTGCTGTCAGATGCAATAGGAAATTCTCGAGTTCGTCAATCCGTTCGCGAGATATGGAAGTTTGAAGTTAAGGAATGCATGAGAAACCATCAAAATTTTCGCTGGTCTGATACTCGAAACCAACAACTACTATGGCCTAGGGCAAAAATACACATACCGTTGTAATCGGGCGAGTTTCTACTTTCAGATGCAACAGGAATTTCTCGAGTTCGTCAATACGTTCGCGAGGTATGGGAGTTTGAAGTTAAGGAATGGTTGAGAAACCATCAAAATTTTCGCAAGTCTGATACTCGAAACAAACAACTACAAAGGCCTAGGGGGAAAACACAGATATCTTTGTAATCGGGCGAGTTTCTACTTTCAGATGCAACAGGAATTTCTCGAGTTCGTCAATCCGTTCGCGAGATATGGGAGTTTGAAATTAAGGAATGGTTGAGAAACCATCACAATTTTCCGCAAGTCTGATACTTGAAATCAATAACTACTAGGGCCTAGGGGAAAAATACACATACCGTTGTAATCGGGCGAGTTTCTGCTTTCAGATGCAATAGGAAATTCTCGAGTTCGTCAATCCGTTCGCGAGATATGGGAGTTTGAAGTTAAGGAATGGTTGAGAAACCACCACAATTTTCGCAAGTCTGATACTCGAAACCAATAACTACCATGACCTAGGCGAAAAATGCACATACCATTGTAATCGGGCGAGTTTCTGCTTTCAGATGCAATAGGAAATTCTCGAGTTCGTCAATCCGTTCGCGAGATATGGGAGTGTGAAAATAAGGAATGGTTGAGAAACCATTAAAATTTTCGCAAGTCTGATACTCGAAACCAATAACTTCAAAGGCCTAGGGGAAAAATACACATTCCGTTGTAATCGGGCGAGTTTCTACTTTCAGATGCAACAGGAATTTCTCGAGTTCGTCAATCCGTTCGCGAGATATGGAAGTGTGAAGATAAGGAATGGTTGAGAAACCATCAAAATTTTCGCAAGTCTGATACTCGAAACCAATAACTTCAAAGGCCTAGGGGTAAAATACACATACCTTTGTAATCGGGCGACTTTCTACTTTCACATGCAACCGGAATTTCTCGAGTTCGTCAATCCGTTCGCGGGATATGGAAGTTTGAAGTTAAGGAATGCATGAGAAACCATCAAAATTTTCGCAAGTCTGATACTCGAAACCAATAACTGGAATGGCCTAGGGGAAAGATACACATACCGTTGAAATCGGGCGACTTTCTACTTTCACATGCAACAGGAATTTCTCGAGTTCGTCAATCCGTTTGCGAGATATGGGAGTTTGAAGTTAAGGAATGGTTGAGAAACCACCACAATTTTCGCAAGTCTGATACTCGAAACCAATAACTACCATGACCTAGGCGAAAAATGCACATACCATTGTAATCGGGCGAGTTTCTACTTTCAGATGCAACTGGAATTTCTCGAGCTCGTCAATCCGTTCGCGAGATATGGGAGTTTGAAGTTAAGGAATGGTTGAGAAACCATCAAAATTTTCGCAAGTCTGATACTCGAATCCAATAACTACTATGGCCTAGGGCAAAAATACACATACCGTTGTAATCGGGCGAGTTTCTGCTTTCAGATGCAATAGGAATTTCTCGAGTTCGTCAATCCGTTCGCGAAATATGGAAGTTTGAAGTTAAGGAATGATTGAGAAACCATCAAAATTTTCGCAAGTCTGATTCTCGAAACCAATAACTACAAAGGCCTAGCGGAAAAATACACATACCGTTGTAATCGGGCGAGTTTCTACTTTCACATGCAACAGGAATTTCTGGAGTTCGTCTATCCGTTCGCTAGATATGGGAGTTTGAAGTTAAGGAATGCTTGAGAAACAATCAAAATTTTCGCAAGTCTGATACTCGAATCCAGTAACTATTATGGCCTAGGGCAAAAATACACATACCGTTGTAATCGGGCGAGTTTCTGCTTTCAGATGCAGTAGGAATTTCTCGAGTTCGTTAATCCGTTCGCGAGATATGGAAGTTTGAAGTTAAGGAATGATTGAGGAACCATCAAAATTTTCGCAAATCTGATTCTCGAAACCAATAACTACAAAGGCCTAGCGGAAAAATACACATACCGTTGTAATCGGGCGAGTTTCTACTTCCACATGCAACAGGAATTTCTCGAGTTCGTCAATCCGTTCGCGAAATATGGGAGTTTGAAGTTAAGGAATGGTTGAGAAACCATCAAAATTTTCGCAAGTCTGATACTCGAATCCAATAACTACTATGGCCTAGGGCAAAAATACACATACCGTTGTAATCGGGCGAGTTTCTACTTTCAGAGGCGACAGGAACTTCTCGAGTTCGCCAATCCGTTCGCGAGGTATCGGAGTTTGAAGTTAAAGAATGGTTGAGAAACCATCAAAATTTTCGCTGGTCTGATACTCGAAACCAACAACTGGAATGGCCTAGGGGAAAAGTACACACACCGTTGTAATCGGGCGAGTTTCTGCATTCAGATGCAATAGGAAATTCTCGAGTTCGTCAATTCGTTCGCGAGATATGGAAGTTTGAAGATAAGGAATGGTTGAGAAACCATCAAAATTTTCGCAAGTCTGATACTCGAAACCAATAACTTCAAAGGCCTAGGGGAAAAATACACATATCATTGTAATCGGGCGACTTTCTACTTTCACATGCAACCGGAATTTCTCGAGTTCGTCAATCCGTTCGCGGGATATGGAAGTTTGAAGTTAAGGAATGCATGAGAAACCATCAAAATTTTCGCAAGTCTGATTCTCGAAACCAATAACTACAAAGGCCTAGCGGAAAAATACACATACCGTTGTAATCGGGCGAGTTTCTACTTTCACATGCGACAGGAATTTCTGGAGTTCGTCTATCCGTTCGCGAGATATGGGAGTTTGAAGTTAAGGAATGCTTGAGAAACAATCAAAATTTTCGCAAGTCTGATACTCGAATCCAGTAACTATTATGGCCTAGGGCAAAAATACACATACCGTTGTAATCGGGCGAGTTTCTGCTTTCAGATGCAGTAGGAATTTCTCGAGTTCGTTTTTCCGTTCGCGAGATATGGAAGTTTGAAGTTAAGGAATGATTGAGAAACCATCAAAATTTTCGCAAATCTGATACTCGAAACCAATAACTACAAAGGCCTAGCGGAAAAATACACATACCGTTGTAATCGGGCGAGTTTCTACTTCCACATGCAACAGGAATTTCTCGAGTTCGTCAATCCGTTCGCGAAATATGGGAGTTTGAAGTTAAGGAATGGTTGAGAAACCATCAAAATTTTCGCAAGTCTGATACTCGAATCCAATAACTACTATGGCCTAGGGCAAAAATACACATACCGTTGTAATCGGGCGAGTTTCTACTTCCACATGCAACAGGAATTTCTCGAGTTCGTCAATCCGTTCGCGAAATATGGGAGTTTGAAGTTAAGGAATGGTTGAGAAACCATCAAAATTTTCGCAAGTCTGATACTCGAATCCAATAACTACTATGGCCTAGGGCAAAAATACACATTCTGTTGTGATCGGAAGTGTTTCTGGTTTCAGATGCAACAGGAATTTCAAGAGTTCGTCAATCCGTTCGCGAGATATGGGAGTTTGAAGTTAAGGAATGGTTGAGAAACCATCACAAATTTCGCAAGTCTGATACTCGAAACCAATAACTGGAATGGCCTAGGGGAAAGATACACATACCGTTGAAATCGGGCGACTTTCTACTCTCACATGCAACAGGAATTTCTCGAGTTCATCAATCCGTTCGCGAGATATGGGAGTTTGAAGTGAAGGAATGGCTGAGAAATCATCAAAATTTTCGCTGGTCGAATACTCGAAACCAATAACTGGAATGGCCTAGGGGAAAAGTACAAACACCATTGTAATCGGGCGGGTTTCTACTTTCAGATACAACAGGAATTTCTCGAGTTCGTCAATGCGTTCGCGAGGTATGGGAGTTTGAAGTTAAGGAATGGCTGAGAAATCATCAAAATTTTCGCTAGTCTGATACTCGAATCCAATAACTACTATGTCCTAGGGCAAAAATACACATACCCTTGTAATCGGGCGAGTTTCTGCTTTCAGATGCAATAGGAATTTCTCGAGTCCGTCAATCCGTTCGCGAAATATGGAAGTTTGAAGTTAAGGAATGATTGAGAAACCATCAAAATTTTCGCAAGTCTGATTCTCGAAACCAATAACTACAAAGGCCTAGCGGAAAAATACACATACCGTTGTAATCGGGCGAGTTTCTACTTTCACATGCGACAGGAATTTCTGGAGTTCGTCTATCCGTTCGCGAGATATGGGAGTTTGAAGTTAAGGAATGCTTGAGAAACAATCAAAATTTTCGCAAGTCTGATACTCGAATCCAGTAACTATTATGGCCTAGGGCAAAAATACACATACCGTTGTAATCGGGCGAGTTTCTGCTTTCAGATGCAGTAGGAATTTTTCGAGTTCGTTTTTCCGTTCGCGAGATATGGAAGTTTGAAGTTAAGGAATGATTGAGAAACCATCAAAATTTTCGCAAATCTGATACTCGAAACCAATAACTACAAAGGCCTAGCGGAAAAATACACATACCGTTGTAATCGGGCGAGTTTCTACTTCCACATGCAACAGGAATTTCTCGAGTTCGTCAATCCGTTCGCGAAATATGGGAGTTTGAAGTTAAGGAATGGTTGAGAAACCATCAAAATTTTCGCAAGTCTGATACTCGAATCCAATAACTACTATGGCCTAGGGCAAAAATACACATACCGTTGTAATCGGGCGAGTTTCTGCTTTCAGATGCAATAGGAAATTCTCGAGTTCGTCAATCCGTTCGCGAGATATGGGAGTGTGAAAATAAGGAATGGTTGAGAAACCATTAAAATTTTCGCAAGTCTGATACTCGAAACCAATAACTTCAAAGGCCTAGGGGAAAAATACACATTCCGTTGTAATCGGGCGAGTTTCTACTTTCAGATGCAACAGGAATTTCTCGAGTTCGTCAATCCGTTCGCGAGATATGGAAGTGTGAAGATAAGGAATGGTTGAGAAACCATCAAAATTTTCGCAAGTCTGATACTCGAAACCAATAACTTCAAAGGCCTAGGGGTAAAATACACATACCTTTGTAATCGGGCGACTTTCTACTTTCACATGCAACCGGAATTTCTCGAGTTCGTCAATCCGTTCGCGGGATATGGAAGTTTGAAGTTAAGGAATGCATGAGAAACCATCAAAATTTTCGCAAGTCTGATACTCGAAACCAATAACTGGAATGGCCTAGGGGAAAGATACACATACCGTTGAAATCGGGCGACTTTCTACTTTCACATGCAACAGGAATTTCTCGAGTTCGTCAATCCGTTTGCGAGATATGGGAGTTTGAAGTTAAGGAATGGTTGAGAAACCACCACAATTTTCGCAAGTCTGATACTCGAAACCAATAACTACCATGACCTAGGCGAAAAATGCACATACCATTGTAATCGGGCGAGTTTCTACTTTCAGATGCAACTGGAATTTCTCGAGCTCGTCAATCCGTTCGCGAGATATGGGAGTTTGAAGTTAAGGAATGGTTGAGAAACCATCAAAATTTTCGCAAGTCTGATACTCGAATCCAATAACTACTATGGCCTAGGGCAAAAATACACATACCGTTGTAATCGGGCGAGTTTCTGCTTTCAGATGCAATAGGAATTTCTCGAGTTCGTCAATCCGTTCGCGAAATATGGAAGTTTGAAGTTAAGGAATGATTGAGAAACCATCAAAATTTTCGCAAATCTGATTCTCGAAACCAATAACTACAAAGGCCTAGCGGAAAAATACACATACCGTTGTAATCGGGCGAGTTTCTACTTCCACATGCAACAGGAATTTCTCGAGTTCGTCAACCCGTTCGCGAAATATGGGAGTTTGAAGTTAAGGAATGGTTGAGAAACCATCAAAATTTTCGCAAGTCTGATACTCGAATCCAATAACTACTATGGCCTAGGGCAAAAATACACATACCGTTGTAATCGGGCGAGTTTCTACTTTCAGAGGCGACAGGAACTTCTCGAGTTCGCCAATCCGTTCGCGAGGTATCGGAGTTTGAAGTTAAAGAATGGTTGAGAAACCATCAAAATTTTCGCTGGTCTGATACTCGAAACCAACAACTGGAATGGCCTAGGGGAAAAGTACACACACCGTTGTAATCGGGCGAGTTTCTGCATTCAGATGCAATAGGAAATTCTCGAGTTCGTCAATTCGTTCGCGAGATATGGAAGTTTGAAGATAAGGAATGGTTGAGAAACCATCAAAATTTTCGCAAGTCTGATACTCGAAACCAATAACTTCAAAGGCCTAGGGGAAAAATACACATACCATTGTAATCGGGCGACTTTCTACTTTCACATGCAACCGGAATTTCTCGAGTTCGTCAATCCGTTCGCGGGATATGGAAGTTTGAAGTTAAGGAATGCATGAGAAACCATCAAAATTTTCGCAAGTCTGATACTCGAAACCAATAACTGGAATGGCCTAGGGGAAAGATACACATACCGTTGAAATCGGGCGACATTCTACTTTCACATGCAACAGGAATTTCTCGAGTTCATCAATCCGTTCGCGAGATATGGGAGTTTGAAGTGAAGGAATGGCTGAGAAATCATCAAAATTTTCGCTGGTCGAATACTCGAAACCAATAACTGGAATGGCCTAGGGGAAAAGTACAAACACCATTGTAATCGGGCGGGTTTCTACTTTCAGATACAACAGGAATTTCTCGAGTTCGTCAATGCGTTCGCGAGGTATGGGAGTTTGAAGTTAAGGAATGGCTGAGAAATCATCAAAATTTTCGCTAGTCTGATACTCGAATCCAATAACTACTATGTCCTAGGGCAAAAATACACATACCGTTGTAATCGGGCGAGTTTCTGCTTTCAGATGCAATAGGAATTTCTCGAGTCCGTCAATCCGTTCGCGAAATATGGAAGTTTGAAGTTAAGGAATGATTGAGAAACCATCAAAATTTTCGCAAGTCTGATTCTCGAAACCAATAACTACAAAGGCCTAGCGGAAAAATACACATACCGTTGTAATCGGGCGAGTTTCTACTTTCACATGCGACAGGAATTTCTGGAGTTCGTCTATCCGTTCGCGAGATATGGGTGTTTGAAGTTAAGGAATGCTTGAGAAACAATCAAAATTTTCGCAAGTCTGATACTCGAATCCAGTAACTATTATGGCCTAGGGCAAAAATACTCATACCGTTGTAATCGGGCGAGTTTCTGCTTTCAGATGCAGTAGGAATTTCTCGAGTTCGTTTTTCCGTTCGCGAGATATGGAAGTTTGAAGTTAAGGAATGATTGAGAAACCATCAAAATTTTCGCAAATCTGATACTCGAAACCAATAACTACAAAGGCCTAGCGGAAAAATACACATACCGTTGTAATCGGGCGAGTTTCTACTTCCACATGCAACAGGAATTTCTCGAGTTCGTCAATCCGTTCGCGAAATATGGGAGTTTGAAGTTAAGGAATGGTTGAGAAACCATCAAAATTTTCGCAAGTCTGATACTCGAATCCAATAACTACTATGGCCTAGGGCAAAAATACACATACCGTTGTAATCGGGCGAGTTTCTGCTTTCAGATGCAATAGGAAATTCTCGAGTTCGTCAATCCGTTCGCGAGATATGGGAGTGTGAAAATAAGGAATGGTTGAGAAACCATTAAAATTTTCGCAAGTCTGATACTCGAAACCAATAACTTCAAAGGCCTAGGGGAAAAATACACATTCCGTTGTAATCGGGCGAGTTTCTACTTTCAGATGCAACAGGAATTTCTCGAGTTCGTCAATCCGTTCGCGAGATATGGAAGTGTGAAGATAAGGAATGGTTGAGAAACCATCAAAATTTTCGCAAGTCTGATACTCGAAACCAATAACTTCAAAGGCCTAGGGGTAAAATACACATACCTTTGTAATCGGGCGACTTTCTGCTTTCACATGCAACCGGAATTTCTCGAGTTCGTCAATCCGTTCGCGGGATATGGAAGTTTGAAGTTAAGGAATGCATGAGAAACCATCAAAATTTTCGCAAGTCTGATACTCGAAACCAATAACTGGAATGGCCTAGGGGAAAGATACACATACCGTTGAAATCGGGCGACTTTCTACTTTCACATGCAACAGGAATTTCTCGAGTTCGTCAATCCGTTTGCGAGATATGGGAGTTTGAAGTTAAGGAATGGTTGAGAAACCACCACAATTTTCGCAAGTCTGATACTCGAAACCAATAACTACCATGACCTAGGCGAAAAATGCACATACCATTGTAATCGGGCGAGTTTCTACTTTCAGATGCAACTGGAATTTCTCGAGCTCGTCAATCCGTTCGCGAGATATGGGAGTTTGAAGTTAAGGAATGGTTGAGAAACCATCAAAATTTTCGCAAGTCTGATACTCGAATCCAATAACTACTATGGCCTAGGGCAAAAATACACATACCGTTGTAATCGGGCGAGTTTCTGCTTTCAGATGCAATAGGAATTTCTCGAGTTCGTCAATCCGTTCGCGAAATATGGAAGTTTGAATTTAAGGAATGATTGAGAAACCATCAAAATTTTCGCAAGTCTGATTCTCGAAACCAATAACTACAAAGGCCTAGCGGAAAAATACACATACCGTTGTAATCGGGCGAGTTTCTACTTTCACATGCAACAGGAATTTCTGGAGTTCGTCTATCCGTTCGCTAGATATGGGAGTTTGAAGTTAAGGAATGCTTGAGAAACAATCAAAATTTTCGCAAGTCTGATACTCGAATCCAGTAACTATTATGGCCTAGGGCAAAAATACACATACCGTTGTAATCGGGCGAGTTTCTGCTTTCAGATGCAGTAGGAATTTCTCGAGTTCGTTTTTCCGTTCGCGAGATATGGAAGTTTGAAGTTAAGGAATGATTGAGAAACCATCAAAATTTTCGCAAATCTGATACTCGAAACCAATAACTACAAAGGCCTAGCGGAAAAATACACATACCGTTGTAATCGGGCGAGTTTCTACTTCCACATGCAACAGGAATTTCTCGAGTTCGTCAATCCGTTCGCGAAATATGGGAGTTTGAAGTTAAGGAATGGTTGAGAAACCATCAAAATTTTCGCAAGTCTGATACTCGAATCCAATAACTACTATGGCCTAGGGCAAAAATACACATACCGTTGTAATCGGGCGAGTTTCTACTTTCAGAGGCGACAGGAACTTCTCGAGTTCGCCAATCCGTTCGCGAGGTATCGGAGTTTGAAGTTAAAGAATGGTTGAGAAACCATCAAAATTTTCGCTGGTCTGATACTCGAAACCAACAACTGGAATGGCCTAGGGGAAAAGTACACACACCGTTGTAATCGGGCGAGTTTCTGCATTCAGATGCAATAGGAAATTCTCGAGTTCGTCAATTCGTTCGCGAGATATGGAAGTTTGAAGATAAGGAATGGTTGAGAAACCATCAAAATTTTCGCAAGTCTGATACTCGAAACCAATAACTTCAAAGGCCTAGGGGAAAAATACACATACCATTGTAATCGGGCGACTTTCTACTTTCACATGCAACCGGAATTTCTCGAGTTCGTCAATCCGTTCGCGAAATATGGAAGTTTGAAGTTAAGGAATGATTGAGAAACTATCAAAATTTTCGCAAGTCTGATTCTCGAAACCAATAACTACAAAGGCCTAGCGGAAAAATACACATACCGCTGTAATCGGGCGAGTTTCTACTTTCACATGCAACAGGAATTTCTGGAGTTCGTCTATCCGTTCGCGAGATATGGGAGTTTGAAGTTAAGGAATGCTTGAGAAACAATCAAAATTTTCGCAAGTCTGATACTCGAATCCAGTAACTATTATGGCCTAGGGCAAAAATACACATACCGTTGTAATCGGGCGAGTTTCTGCTTTCAGATGCAGTAGGAATTTCTCGAGTTCGTTTTTCCGTTCGCGAGATATGGAAGTTTGAAGTTAAGGAATGATTGAGAAACCATCAAAATTTTCGCAAATCTGATACTCGAAACCAATAACTACAAAGGCCTAGCGGAAAAATACACATACCGTTGTAATCGGGCGAGTTTCTACTTCCACATGCAACAGGAATTTCTCGAGTTCGTCAATCCGTTCGCGAAATATGGGAGTTTGAAGTTAAGGAATGGTTGAGAAACCATCAAAATTTTCGCAAGTCTGATACTCGAATCCAATAACTACTATGGCCTAGGGCAAAAATACACATACCGTTGTAATCGGGCGAGTTTCTACTTTCAGAGGCGACAGGAACTTCTCGAGTTCGCCAATCCGTTCGCGAGGTATCGGAGTTTGAAGTTAAAGAATGGTTGAGAAACCATCAAAATTTTCGCTGGTCTGATACTCGAAACCAACAACTGGAATGGCCTAGGGGAAAAGTACACACACCGTTGTAATCGGGCGAGTTTCTGCATTCAGATGCAATAGGAAATTCTCGAGTTCGTCAATTCGTTCGCGAGATATGGAAGTTTGAAGATAAGGAATGGTTGAGAAACCATCAAAATTTTCGCAAGTCTGATACTCGAAACCAATAACTTCAAAGGCCTAGGGGAAAAATACACATACCATTGTAATCGGGCGACTTTCTACTTTCACATGCAACCGGAATTTCTCGAGTTCGTCAATCCGTTCGCGGGATATGGAAGTTTGAAGTTAAGGAATGCATGAGAAACCATCAAAATTTTCGCAAGTCTGATACTCGAAACCAATAACTGGAATGGCCTAGGGGAAAGATACACATACCGTTGAAATCGGGCGACTTTCTACTTTCACATGCAACAGGAATTTCTCGAGTTCATCAATCCGTTCGCGAGATA
Source organism: Ptiloglossa arizonensis (assembly GCF_051014685.1). Taxonomy (NCBI): domain Eukaryota; kingdom Metazoa; phylum Arthropoda; class Insecta; order Hymenoptera; family Colletidae; genus Ptiloglossa; species Ptiloglossa arizonensis. The sequence continues at coordinate 454,676 of NW_027478801.1, forward strand.
TGGGAGTTTGAAGTGAAGGAATGGCTGAGAAATCATCAAAATTTTCGCTGGTCGAATACTCGAAACCAATAACTGGAATGGCCTAGGGGAAAAGTACAAACACCATTGTAATCGGGCGGGTTTCTACTTTCAGATACAACAGGAATTTCTCGAGTTCGTCAATGCGTTCGCGAGGTATGGGAGTTTGAAGTTAAGGAATGGCTGAGAAATCATCAAAATTTTCGCTAGTCTGATACTCGAATCCAATAACTACTATGTCCTAGGGCAAAAATACACATACCGTTGTAATAGGGCGAGTTTCTGCTTTCAGATGCAATAGGAATTTCTCGAGTTCGTCAATCCGTTCGCGAGATATGGGAGTTTGAAGTTAAGGAATGGTTGAGAAACCATCAAAATTTTCGCAAGTCTGATACTCGAAACCAATAACTACCATTGCCTAGGGGAAAAATGCACACACCTTTGTAATCGGGCGAGTTCCTACTTTCAGATGCAATAGGAATTTCTCGAGTTCGTCAATCCGTTCGCGAGATATGGGAGTTTGAAGTGAAGGAATGATTGAGAAACCATCAAAATTTTCGCAAGTCTGATGCTAGAAACCAATAACTACAAAGGCCTAGGGGAAAACTACACATACCTTTGTAATCGGGCGAGTTTATACTTTAAGATGCAACAGGAATTTCTCGAGCTCGCCAATCCGTTCGCGAGGTATCGGAGTTTGAAGCTAAGGAATGGTTGAGAAACCATCAGAAATATCGCAAGTCTGATACTCGAAACCAATAACTACTATGGCCTAGGGCAAAAATACACATACCTTTGTAATCGGGCGAGTTTATACTTTCAGATGCAACAGGAATTTCTCGAGCTCGTCCATCCGTTCGCGAAATATGGGAGTTTGAAGTTAAGGAATGGTTGAGAAACCATCAAAATTTGCGCAAGTCTGATACGCGAAACCAATAACTGGAACGGCCTAGGGGAAAAGTACACATACTGTTGTAATCGGACGAGTTTCTGCTTTCAGATGCAACAGGAATTTCTCGAGTTCGTCAATCCGTTCGCGAGATATGGGAGTTTGAAGTTAAGGAATGCTTGAGAAACCATCAAAATTTTCGCAAGTCTGATACTCGAAACCAATAACTACAAAGGCCTAGGGGAAAACTACACATACCTTTGTAATCGGGCGAGTATCTACTTTCATGTGCAACAGGAATTTCTCGAGTTCGTCAATCCGTTCGTGAGATATGGGAGTTTGAAGTTAAAGAATGGTTGAGAATCCATCAAAATTTTCGCAAGTCTGATGCTAGAAACGAATAACTGGAATGACCTAGGGGAAAAGTACACACACCATTGTAATCGGGCAAGTATCTACTTTCAGAGGCGACAGGAACTTCTCGAGTTCGCCAATCCGTTCGCGAGGTATCGGAGTTTCAAGTTAAAGAATGGTTGAAAAACCATCAAAATTTTCGCAAGTCTGATACTCGAAACCATTAACTACTATGGCCTAGGGCAAAAATACACATACTGTTGTGATCGGAAGTGTTTCTGGTTTCAGATGCAACAGGAATGTCTAGAGTTCGTCAATCCGTTCGCGAGATATGGGAGTTTGAATTTAAGGAATGGTTGAGAAACCATCACAAATTTCGCAAGTCTGATACTCGAAACAAATAACAACCATTGCCTAGGGGAAAAATGCACATACCTTTGTAATCGGGCGAGTTCCTACTTTCAGATGCAATAGGAATTTCTCGAGTTCGTCAATCCGTTCGCGAGATATGGGAGTTTGAAGTTAAGGAATGGTTGAGAAACCATCACAAATTTCGCAAGTCTGATACTCGAAACCAATAACTACCATAGCCTAGGGGAAAAATGCACATACCTTTGTAATTGGGCGAGTTTCTACTTTCAGATGCAATAGGAATTTCTCGAGTTCGTGAATCCGTTCGCGAGATATGGGAGTTTGATGTTAAAGAATGGTTGAGAATCCATCAAAATTTTCGCAAGTCTGATGCTAGAAACGAACAACTGGAATGACCTAGGGGAAAAGTACATACACCATTGTTATCGGGCAAGTATCAACTTTCAGAGGCGACAGGAACTTCTCGAGTTCGCCAATCCGTTCGCGAGGTATCGGAGTTTCAAGTTAAAGAATGGTTGAAAAACCATCAAAATTTTCGCAAGTCTGATACTCGAAACCATTAACTACTATGGCCTAGGGCAAAAATACACATTCTGTTGTGATCGGAAGTGTTTCTGGTTTCAGATGCAACAGGAATTTCAAGAGTTCGTCAATCCGTTCGCGAGATATGGGAGTTTGAAGTTAAGGAATGATTGAGAAACCATCACAAATTTCGCAAGTCTGATACTTGAAACCAATAACTACCATATCCTAGGGGAAAAATGCATATACCTTTGTAATCGGGCTAGTTTCTACTTTCAGATGCAATAGGAATTGCTCGAGTTCGTCAATCCGTTCGCGAGATATGGGAGTTTGAAGTTAAGGAATGGTTGAGAAACCATCAAAATTTTCGCAATTCTGGTGCTAGAAATGAATAACTGGAATGGCCTAGGGGAAAAGTACACACACCATTGTAATCGGGCGAGTTTCTACTTTCAGATACAACAGGAATTTTTCGAGTTCGTCAATGCGTTCGCGAGATATGGGAGTTTGAAGTTAAGGAATGGTTGAGGAATCATCAAAATTTTCGCAAGTCTGATACTCGAAACCAATAACTACAAAGGCCTAGGGGGAAAACACACATATCTTTGTAATCGGGCGAGTTTCTACTTTCACATGCAACAGGAATTTCTCGAGTTCGTCTATGCGTTCGCGAGATATGGCAGTTTGAAGTTAAGGAATGGTTGAGGAACCATCAAAACTTTCGCAAGTCCGATACGCGAATCCAATAACTACAATGGCCTAGAGCAAAAATACACAAACCGTTGTAATCGGGCGAGTTTCTGCTTTCAGATGCAATAGGAATTTCTCGAGTTCGTCAATCCGTTCGCGAAGTATGGGAGTTTGAAGTTAAGGAATGGTTGAGAAACCATCAAAATTTTCGCTGGTCTGATACTCGAAACCAATAACTGGAATGGCCTAGGGGAAAAGTAAACACACCTTTGTAATCGGGCGAGTTTCTACTTTCAGATACAACAGGAATTTTTCGAGTTCGTCAATGCGTTCGCGAGATATGGGAGTTTGAAGTTAAGGAATGGTTGAGGAATCATCAAAATATTCGCTATTCTGATACTCGAAACCAATAACTACAAAGGCCTAGGGGGAAAACACACATATCTTTGTAATCGGGCGAGTTTCTACTTTCACATGCAACAGGAATTTCTCGAGTTCGTCAATGCGTTCGCGAGATATGGCAGTTTGAAGTTAAGGAATGGTTGAGAAGTCATCAAAATTTTCGCAAGTCTGATACTCGAAACCAGTAACAACAAATGCCTAGGGGAAAAATACACATACCATTGTAATCGGGCGAGTTTCTGCTGTCAGATGCAATAGGAAATTCTCGAGTTCGTCAATCCGTTCGCGAGATATGGAAGTTTGAAATTAAGGAATGCATGAGAAACCATCAAAATTTTCGCTGGTCTGATACTCGAAACCAACAACTACTATGGCCTAGGGCAAAAATACACATACCGTTGTAATCGGGCGAGTTTCTGCATTCAGATGCAATTGGAAATTCTCGAGTTCGTCAATCCGTTCGCGAGATATGGAAGTGTGAAGTTAAGGAATGCATGAGAAACCATCAAAATTTTCGCTGATCTGATACTCGAAACCAACAACTGGAATGGCCGAGGGGAAAAGTACACACACCGTTGTAATCGGGCGAGTTTCTGCTTTCAGATGCAATAGGAAGTTCTCGAGTTCGTCAATCCGCTCGCGAGATATGGAAGTGCGAAAATAAGGAATGGTTGAGAAACCATCAAAATTTTCGCAAGTCTGATACTCGAAACCAATAACCACAAATGCCTAGGGGAAAAATACACACACCATTGTAATCGGGCGAGATTCTACTTTCACATGCAACAGGAATTTCTCGAGTTCGTCAATGCGTTCGGGAGATATGGCAGTTTGAAGTTAAGGAATGGTTGAGAAATCATCAAAATTTTCGCAAGTCTGATTCTCGAAACCAATAACTACAAAGGCCTAGGGGGAAAACACACATATCTTTGTAATCGGGCGAGTTTCTGCTGTCAGATGCAATAGGAAATTCTCGAGTTCGTCAATCCGTTCGCGAGATATGGAACTTTGAAGTTAAGGAATGCATGAGGAACCATCAAAATTTTCGCTGGTCTGATACTCGAAACCAACAACTACTATGGCCTAGGGGAAAAATACACATACCGTTGTAATCGGGCGAGTTTCTACTTTCAGATGCAACAGGAATTTCTCGAGTTCGTCATTCCGTTCGCGAGATATGGGAGTTTGAAGTTAAGGAATGGTTGGAAACCATCAAAATTTTCGCAGGTCTGATACTCGAAACCAATAACTGGAATGGCCTAGGGGAAAAGTACACATACCGTTGTAATCGGGCGACTTTCTACTTTCACATGCAACAGGAATTTCCCGAGTTCGTCAATGCGTTCGCGAGATATGGCAGTTTGAAGTTAAGGAATGGTTGAGAAATCATCAAAATTTTCGCAAGTCTGATACTCGAATCCAATAACTACTACGGCCTAGGGCAAAAATACACATGCCGTTGTAATCGGGCGAGTTACTGCTTTGAGATACAATAGGAATTTCTCGAGTTCGTCAATCCGTTCGCGAGATATGGGAGTTTGAAGTTAAGGAATGGTTGAGAAACAATCAAAATTTTCGCTGGTCTGATACTCGAAACCAATAACTGGATTGGCCTAGGGGAAAAGAACACATACCGTTGTAATCGGGCGACTTTCTACTTTCACAAGCAACAGGAATTTCTCGAGTTCGTCAAACCATTCGCGGTATATGGGAGTTTGAAGTTAAGGAATGGTTCAGGAATCATCAAAATTTTCGCAAGTCTGATACTCGAAACCAATAACTACAATGGCCTAGGGGAAAAATACACATACCGTTGTAATCGGGCGAGTTTCTACTTTCAGATGCAACAGGAATTTCTCGAGTTCGTCAATCCGTTCGCGAGATATGGGAGTTTGAAGTTAAGGAATGGTTGAGGAACCATCAAAATTTTCGCAAGTCTGATACTCGAAGCCAATACCTACACAGGCCTAGGGGAAAAATACTCATACCGTTGTAATCGGGCGACTTTCTACTTTCACATGCAACAGGAATTTCCCGAGTTCGTCAATCCGTTCGCGTGATATGGAAGTTTGAAATTAAGGAATGGTTGAGGAACCATCAAAATTATCGCAAGTCTGATACTCGAAACCAATAACTACAAATGCCTAGGGGAAAAATACACATACCATTGTAATCGGGCGAGTTTCTGCTGTCAGATGCAATAGGAAATTCTCGAGTTCGTCAATCCGTTCGCGAGATATGGAAGTTTGAAATTAAGGAATGCATGAGAAACCATCAAAATTTTCGCTGGTCTGATACTCGAAACCAACAACTACTATGGCCTAGGGCAAAAATACACATACCGTTGTAATCGGGCGAGTTTCTGCATTCAGATGCAATAGGAAATTCTCGAGTTCGTCAATCCGTTCGCGAGATATGGAAGTGTGAAGTTAAGGAATGCATGAGAAACCATCAAAATTTTCGCTGATCTGATACTCGAAACCAACAACTGGAATGGCCGAGGGGAAAAGTACACACACCGTTGTAATCGGGCGAGTTTCTGCTTTCAGATGCAATAGGAAGTTCTCGAGTTCGTCAATCCGCTCGCGAGATATGGAAGTGCGAAAATAAGGAATGGTTGAGAAACCATCAAAATTTTCGCAAGTCTGATACTCGAAACCAATAACCACAAATGCCTAGGGGAAAAATACACATACCATTGTAATCCGGCGAGATTCTACTTTCACATGCAACAGGAATTTCTCGAGTTCGTCAATGCGTTCGGGAGATATGGCAGTTTGAAGTTAAGGAATGGTTGAGAAATCATCAAAATTTTCGCAAGTCTGATACTCGAAACCAATAACTACAAAGGCCTAGGGGGAAAACACACATATCTTTGTAATCGGGCGAGTTTCTGCTGTCAGATGCAATAGGAAATTCTCGAGTTCGTCAATCCGTTCGCGAGATATGGAACTTTGAAGTTAAGGAATGCATGAGGAACCATCAAAATTTTCGCTGGTCTGATACTCGAAACCAACAACTACTATGGCCTAGGGGAAAAATACACATACCGTTGTAATCGGGCGAGTTTCTACTTTCAGATGCAACAGGAATTTCTCGAGTTCGTCATTCCGTTCGCGAGATATGGGAGTTTGAAGTTAAGGAATGGTTGGAAACCATCAAAATTTTCGCAGGTCTGATACTCGAAACCAATAACTGGAATGGCCTAGGGGAAAAGTACACATACCGTTGTAATCGGGCGACTTTCTACTTTCACATGCAACAGGAATTTCCCGAGTTCGTCAATGCGTTCGCGAGATATGGCAGTTTGCAGTTAAGGAATGGTTGAGAAATCATCAAAATTTTCGCAAGTCTGATACTCGAATCCAATAACTACTATGGCCTAGGGCAAAAATACACATGCCGTTGTAATCGGGCGAGTTACTGCTTTGAGATACAATAGGAATTTCTCGAGTTCGTCAATCCGTTCGCGAGATATGGGAGTTTGAAGTTAAGGAATGGTTGAGAAACAATCAAAATTTTCGCAGGTCTGATACTCGAAACCAATAACTGGAATGGCCTAGGGGAAAAGTACACATACCGTTGTAATCGGGCGACTTTCTACTTTCACATGCAACAGGAATTTCTCGAGTTTGTCAAACCATTCGCGGTATATGGGAGTTTGAAGTTAAGGAATGGTTCAGGAATCATCAAAATTTTCGCAAGTCTGATACTCGAAACCAATAACTACAAAGGCCTAGGGGGAAAACACATATATCTTTGTAATCGGGCGAGTTTCTACTTTTACATGCAACAGGAATTTCTCGAGTTCGTCAATCCGTTCGCGGGATATGGGAATTTGAAGTTAAGGAGTGGTTGAGAAATAATCAAAATTTTCGCAAGTCCGATACGCGAATCCAATAACTACAATGGCCTAGGGCAAAAATACACATACCGTTGTAATCGGGCGAGTTTCTACTTTCAGATGCAACAGGAATTTCTCGAGTTCGTCAATCCATTCGCGAGATATGGGAGTTTGAAGTTAAGGAATGGTTGGAAACCATCAAAATTTTCGCAGGTCTGATACTCGAAACCAATAACTGGAATGGCCTAGGGGAAAAGTACACATACCGTTGTAATCGGGCGACTTTCTACTTTCACATGCAACAGGAATTTCTCGAGTTCGTCAAACCATTCGCGGTATATGGGAGTTTGAAGTTAAGGAATGGTTGACAAACCATCAAAATTTTCGCAATTCTGATACTCGAAACCAATAACTACAATGGCCTAGGGGAAAAATACACATACCGTTGTAATCGGGCGAGTTTCTACTTTCAGATGCAACAGGAATTTCTCGAGTTCGTCAATCCGTTCGCGAGATATGGGAGTTTGAAGTTATGGAATGGTTGAGGAACCATCAAAATTTTCGCAAGTCTGATACTCGAAGCCAATACCTACACAGGCCTAGGGGAAAAATACACATACCGTTGTAATCGGGCGACTTTCTACTTTCACATGCAACAGGAATTTCTCGAGTTCGTCAATGCGTTCGCGAGATATGGCAGTTTGAAGTTAAGGAATGGTTGAGAAATCATCAAAATTTTCGCAAGTCTGATCCTCGATTCCAATAACTACTATGGCCTAGGGCAAAAATACACATGCCGTTGTAATCGCGCGAGTTTCTGCTTTCAGATGCAATAGGAATTTCTCGAGTTCGTCAATCCGTTCGCGAGATATGGGAGTTTGAAGTTAAGGAATGGTTGAGAAACAATCAAAATTTTCGCTGGTCTGATACTCGAAACCAATAACTGGAATGGCCTAGGGGAAAAGTACACACCCCATTGTAATCGGGCGAGTTTCTACTTTCAGATACAGCAGGAATTTTTCGAGTTCGTCAATGCGTTCGCGAGATATGGGAGTTTGAAGTTAAGGAATGGTTGAGGAATCATCAAAATTTTCGCAAGTCTGATACTCGAAACCAATAACTACAAAGGCCTAGGGGGAAAACACATATATCTTTGTAATCGGGCGAGTTTCTACTTTTACATGCAACAGGAATTTCTCGAGTTCGTCAATCCGTTCGCGGGATATGGGAATTTGAAGTTAAGGAGTGTTTGAGAAATCATCAAAATTTTCGCAAGTCCGATACGCGAATCCAATAACTACAATGGCCTAGGGCAAAAATACACATACCGTTGTAATCGGGCGAGTTTCTACTTTCAGATGCAACAGGAATTTCTCGAGTTCGTCAATCCATTCGCGGGATATGGGAGTTTGAAGTTAAGGAATGGTTGAGAAACCATCAAAATTTTCGCAAGTCTGATACTCGAAACCAATAACTACAATGGCCTAGGGGAAAAATACACACACCGTTGTAATCGGGCTAGTTTCTACTTTCAGATGCAACAGGAATTTCTCGAGTTCGTCAATCCATTCGCGGGATATGGGAGTTTGAAGTTAAGGAATGGTTGAGAAACCATCAAAATTTTCGCAAGTCTGATACTCGAAACCAATAACTACAATGGCCTAGGGGAAAAATACACACACCGTTGTAGTCGGGCTAGTTTCAACTTTCAGATGCAACAGGAATTTCTCGAGTTCGTCAATCCGTTCGCGAGATATGGGAGTTTGAAGTTAAGGAATGGTTGAGAAACCATCAAAATTTTCGCTGGTCTGATACTCGAAACCTATAACTGGAATGGCCTAGGGGAAAAGGACACACACCATTGTAATCGGTCGAGTTTCTACTTTCAGATACAACAGGAATTTTTCGAGTTCGTCAATGCGTTCGCGAGATATGGGAGTTTGAAGTTAAGTCATGGTTGAGAAATCATCAAAATTTTCGCAAGTCTGATACTCGAAACCAATAACTACAAAGGCCTAGGGGGAAAACACACATATCTTTGTAATCGGGCGAGTTTCTACTTTCAGATGCATCAGGAATTTCTCGAGTTCGACAATCCGTTCGCGAGATATGGGAGTTTGAAGTTAAGGAATGGTTGAGAAACCATCAAAATATTTGCAAGTCTGATACACGAAACCAATAACTACAATGGTCTAGGGGAAAAATACACATACCATTGTAATCGGGCGAGATTCTACTTTCACATGCAACAGGAAATTCTCGAGTTCGTCAATCCGTTCGCGTGATATGGAAGTTTGAAGTTAAGGAATGCTTAAGAAACCATCAAAATTTTCGCTGGTCTGATACTCGAAACCAACAACTGGAAGGGCCTAGGGGAAAGGTACACACACCGTTGTAATCGGGCGAGTTTCTACTTTCAGATACAACAGGAATTTTTCGAGTTCGTCAATGCGTTCGCGAGATATGGGAGTTTGAAGTTAAGGAATGGTTGAGGAATCATCAAAATTTTCGCAAGTCTGATACTCGAAACCAATAACTACAAAGGCCTAGGGGGAAAACACACATATCTTTGTAATCGTGCGAGTTTCTACTTTCACATGCAACAGGAATTTCTCGAGTTCGTCTATGCGTTCGCGAGATATGGCCGTTTGAAGTTAAGGAATGGTTGAGGAACCATCAAAACTTTCGCAAGTCTGATACTCGAAGCCAATACCTACACAGGCCTAGGGGAAAAATACACATACCGTTGTAATCGGGCTAGTTTCTACTTTCAGATGCAACAGGAATTTCTCGGGTTCGTCATTCCGTTCGCGAGATATGGGAGTTTGAAGTTAAGGAATGGTTGGAAACCATCAAAATTTTCGCAAGTCTGATACTCGAAAGCAATAACTGGAATGGCCTAGGGGAAAAGTACACATACCGTTGTAATCGGGCGACTTTCTACTTTCACATGCAACAGGAATATCTCGAGTTCGTCAATCCAGTCGCGGGATATGGGAATTTGAAATTAAGGAATGGTTGAGAAACCATCAAAATTTTCTCAAGTCTGATACTCGAAACCAATAACTACAATGGCCTAGGGGAAAAATAAACATACCGTTGTAATCGGGCGAGTTTCTACTTTCAGATGCAACAGGAATTTCTCGAGTTCGTCAATCCGTTCGCGAGATATGGGAGTTTGAAGTTAAGGAATGGTTGAGAAATCATCAAAATTTTCGCAAGTCTGATACTCGCATCCAATAACTACTATGGCCTAGGGCAAAAATACACATACCGTTGTAATCGGGCGAGTTTCTGCTGTCAGATGCAATAGGAAATTCTCGAGTTCGTCAATCCGTTCGCGAGATATGGGAGTTTGAAGTTAAGGAATGCATGAGAAACCATCAAAATTTTCGCTGGTCTGATACTCGAAACCAACAACTACTATGGCCTAGGGCAAAAATACACATACCGTCGTAATCGGGCGAGTTTCTGCATTCAGATGCAATAGGAAATTCTCGAGTTCGTCAATCCGTTCGCGAGATATGGAAGTTTGAAGTTAAGGAATGCTTGAGAAACCATCAAAATTTTGGCTGGTCTGATACTCGAAACCAACAACTACAAAGGCCTAGGGGGAAAACACACATATCTTTGTAATCGGGCGAGTTTCTACTTTCAGATGCAACAGGAATTTCTCGAGTTCGTCAATCCGTTCGCGAGATATGGGAGTTTGATGTTAAGGAATGGTTGAGAAACCATCACAATTTTCGCAAGTCTGATACTTGAAATCAATAACTACTATGGCCTAGGGGAAAAATACACATACCGTTGTAATCGGGCGAGTTTCTGCTTTCAGATGCAATAGGAAATTCTCGAGTTCGTCAATCCTTTCGCGAGATATGGGAGTTGGAAGTTAAGGAATGATTGAGGAATCATCAAAATTTTCGCAAGTCTGATACTCGAAACCAATAACTATAAAGGCCTAGGGGGAAAACACACATGTCTTTGTAATCGGGCGAGTTTCTACTTTCACATGCAACAGGAATTTCTCGACTTCGTCTATGCGTTCGCGAGATATGGGAGTTTGAAGTTAAGGAATGGTTGAGAAACAATCAAAATTTTCGAAGGTCTGTTTCTCGAAACCAATAACTGGAATGGCCTAGGGGAAAAGTACACATACCGTTGTAATCGGGCGACTTTCTACCTTCACATGCAGCAGGAATTTTTCGAGATCGTCAAACCATTCGCGGGATATGGGAGTTTGAAGTTAAGGAATGGTTGAGAAACCATCAAAATTTTCGCAAGTCTGATACTCGAAGCCAATACCTACACAGGCCTAGGGGAAAAATACACATACCGTTGTAATCGGGCGACTTTCTACTTTCACATGCAACAGGAATTTCTCGAGTTCGTCAATGCGTTCGCGAGATATGGCAGTTTGAAATTAAGGAATGGTTGAGAAATCATCAAAATTTTCGCAAGTCTGATTATCGAATCCAATAACTACTATGGCCTAGGGCAAAAATACACATGCCGTTGTAATCGGGCGAGTTTCTGCTTTCAGATGCAATAGGAATTTCTCGAGTTCGTCAATCCGTTCGCGAGATGTGGGAGTTTGAAGTTAAGGAATGGTTGAGAAACAATCAAAATTTTCGCTGGTCTGATACTCGAAACCAATAACTGGAATGGCCTAGGGGAAAAGTACACACCCCATTGTAATCGGGCGAGTTTCTGCTGTCAGATGCAATAGGAAATTCCCGAGTTCGTCAATCCGTTCGCGAGATATGGAAGTTTGAAGTTAAGGAATGCATGAGAAACCATCAAAATTTTCGCTGGTCTGATATTCGAAACCAACAACTACTATGGCCTAGGGCTAAAATACACGTACCGTTGTAATCGGGCGAGTTTCTGCATTCAGATGCAATAGGAAATTCTCGAGTTTGTCAATCCGTTCGCGAGATATGGAAGTTTGAAGTTAAGGAATGCTTAAGAAACCATCAAAATTTTCGCTGGTCTGATACTCGAAACCAACAACTGGAAGGGCCTAGGGGAAAAGTACACACACCGTTGTAATCGGGCGAGTTTCTGCTTTCAGATGCAATAGGAAATTCTCGAGTTCGTCAATCCGTTCGCGAGATATGGAAGTGTGAAAATAAGGAATGGTTGAGGAACCATCAAAATTTTCGCAAGTCTGATACTCGAAACCAATAACTTCAAAGGCCTAGGGGAAAAATACACATACCGTTGTAATCGGGCGACTTTCTACTTTCACATGCAACAGGAATTTCTCGAGTTCGTCAATCCGTTCGCGGGATTTGGGAATTTGAAGTTAACGAATGGTTGAGAAATCATCAAAATTTTTGCAAGTCCGATACGCGAATCCAATAACTACAATGGCCTAGGGCAAAAATACACATACCGTTGTAATCGGGCGAGTTTCTACTTTCAGATGCAACAGGAATTTCTCGAGTTCGTCAATCCATTCGCGGGATATGGGAGTTTGAAGTTAAGAAATGGTTGAGAAACCATCAAAATTTTCGCAAGTCTGATACTCGAAACCAATAACTACAATGGCCTAGGGGAAAAATACACATACCGTTGTAATCGGGCGAGTTTCTACTTTCAGATGCAACAGGAATTTCTCGAGTTCGTCAATCCGTTCGCGAGATATGGGAGTTTGAAGTTAAGGAATGGTTGAGAAATCATCAAAATTTTCGCAAGTCTGATACTCGAATCCAATAACTACTATGGCCTAGGGCAAAAATACACATACCGTTGTAATCGGGCGAGTTTCTGCTTTCTGTTGCAATAGGAAGTTCTCGAGTTCGTCAATCCGTTCGCGTGATATGGAAGTTTGAAGTTAAGGAATGGTTGAGGAACCATCAAAATTATCGCAAGTCTGATACTCGAAACCAATAACTACAAATGCCTAGGGGAAAAATACACATACCATTGTAATCGGGCGAGTTTCTGCTGTCAGATGCAATAGGAAATTCTCGAGTTCGTCAATCCGTTCGCGAGATATGGAAGTTTGAAATTAAGGAATGCATTAGAAACCATCAAAATTTTCGCTGGTCTGATACTCGAAACCAACAACTGGAATGGCCTAGGGGAAAAGTACACACACCATTGTAATCGTGCGAGTTTCTGCTTTCAGATGCAATTGGAAATTCACGAGTTCGTCAATCCGTTCGCGAGATATGGAAGTTTGAAGTTAAGGAATGCATGAGAACCCATCAAAATTTTCGCAAGTCTGATACTCGAAACCAACAACTACAAAGGCCTAGGGGATAGATACACATACCGTTGAAATCGGGCGACTTTCACATGCAACAGGAATTTCTCGAGTTCGTCAATCTGTTCGCAAGATATGGGAGTTTGAAGTTAAGGAATGGTTGAGAAACCATCAAAATTTTCGCTGTTTTGATACTCGAAACCAATAACTGGAATGGCCTAGGGGAAAAGTACACACACCATTGTAATCGGGCGAGTTTTAACTTTCAGATGCAATAGGAAATTCTCGAGTTCGTCAATCCGTTCGCGAGATATGGAAGTGTGAAAATAAGGAATGGTTGAGATACCATCAAAATTTTCGCAAGTCTGATACTCGAAACCAATAACTTCAAAGGCCTAGGGGAAAGATACACATACCGTTGAAATCGGGCGACTTTCTACTTTCACATGCAACAGGAATTTCTGGAGTTCGTCAATCCGTTCGCGAGATATGAGAGTTTGAAGTTAATAAATGGTTGAGAAACCATCAAAATTTTCGCAAGTCTGATACTCGAAACCAATAACTACAAATGCCTAGGGTAAAAATACACATACCGTTGTAATCGGGCGAGTTTCTACTTTCAGATGCAACAGGAATTTCTCGAGATCATCAATCCGTTCGCGAGATATGGGAGTTTGAAGTTAAGGAATGGTTGAGAAACCATCAAAATTATTGCAAGTCTGATACTCGAAACCAATAACTACAAATGCCTAGGGGAAAAATACACATACCATTGTAATCGGGCGCGTTTCTGCTGTCAGATGCAATAGGAAATTCTCGAGTTCGTCAATCCGTTCGCGAGATATGGAAGTTTGAAGTTAAGGAATGCATTAGAAACCATCAAAATTTTCGCTGGTCTGATACTCGAAACCAACAACTACTATTGCCTAGGGCAAAAATACACATACCGTTGTAATCGAGCGAGTTTCTGCATTCAGATGCAATAGGAAATTCTCGAGTTCGTCAATCCGTTCGCGAGATATGGAAGTCTGAAGTTAAGGAATGCTTGAGAAACCATCAAAATTTTCGCTGGTCTGATACTCGAAACCAACAACTGGAATGGCCTAGGGGAAAAGTACACACACCGTTGTAATCGGGCGAGTTTCTGCTTTCAGATGCAACAGGAAATTCTCGAGTTCGTCAATCCGTTCGCGAGATATGGAAGTGTGAAAATAAGGAATGGTTGAGAAACCATCAAAATTTTCGCAAGTCTGATACTCGAAACCAATAACTTCAAAGGCCTAGGGGAAAAATACACATACCGTTGTAATCGGGCGAGTTTCTACTTTCAGATACAACAGGAATTTCTAGAGTTCGTCAATCCGTTCGCGAGATATGGGAGTTTGAAGTTATGGAATGGTTGAGAAACCATCAAAATTTTCGCAAGTCTGATACTCGAAACCAATAACTACAATGGCCTAGGGGAAAAATACACATGCCGTTGTAATCGGGCGAGTTTCTACTTTCAGATGCAACAGGCATTACTCGAGTTCGTCAATCCGTTCGCGAGATATGGGAGTTCGAAGTTAAGGAATGGTTGAGAAACCATCAAAATTTTCGCAAGTCTGATACTCGAAACCAACAACTACAAATGCCTAGGGGAAAAATACACATACCATTGTAATCGGGTGAGATTCTACTTTCACATGCAACAGGAATTTCTGGAGTTCGTCAATGCGTTCGCGAGATATGGCAGTTTGAAGTTAAGGAATGGTTGAGAAATCATCAAAATTTTCGCAAGTCTGATACTCGCATGCAATAACTATAATACAATGGCCTAGGGGAAAAATGCACATACCGTTGTAATCGGGCGACTTTCTACTTTCACATGCAACAGGAATTTCTCGTGTTCGTCAATCCGTTCGCGGGATATGGAAGTTTGAAGTTAAGGAATGCATTAGAAACCATCAAAATTTTCGCTGGTCTGATACTCGAAACCAACAACTACTATTGCCTAGGGCAAAAATACACATACCGTTGTAATCGAGCGAGTTTCTGCATTCAGATGCAATAGGAAATTCTCGAGTTTGTCAATCCGTTCGCGAGATATGGAAGTCTGAAGTTAAGGAATGCTTGAGAAACCATCAAAATTTTCGCTGGTCTGATACTCGAAACCAACAACTACAAAGGCCTAGGGGGAAAGCACACATATCTTTGTAATCGGGCCAGTTTCTGCTTTCAGATGCAATAGGAAATTCTCGAGTTCGTCAATCCGTTCGCGAGATATGGGAGTTGGAAGTTAAGGAATGGTTGAGAAACCATCAAAATATTCGCAAGTCTGATACTCGAAACCAATAACTACAATGGCCTAGGGGAAAAATGCACATACCGTTGTAATCGGGCGAGTTTCTACTTTCAGATGCAACAGGAATTTCTCGAGTTCGTCAATCCGTTCGCAAGATATGGGAGTTTGAAGTTAAGGAATGGTTGAGAAACCATCAAAATTTTCGCAAGTCTGATACTCGAAACCAATAACTACAATGGCCTAGGGGGAAAATACACATACCGTTGTAATCGGACGAGTTTCTGCTTCCAGATGCAATCGGAAATTCTCGAGTTCGACAACCCGTTCGCTAGATATGGAAGTGTGAAGTTAAGGAATGCATGAGAAACCAACAAAATTTTCGCAAGTCTGATACTCGAAACCAATAACTACAAATGCCTAGGGTAAAAATACACATACCGTTGTAATCGGGCGAGTTTCTACTTTCAGATGCAACAGGAAATTCTCGAGTTCGTCAACCCGTTCGCTAGATATGGGAGTTTGAAGTTAAGGAATGGTTGAGAAACCATCAAAATTTTCGCAAGTCTGATACTCGAAACCAATAACTACAATAGCCTAGGGGGAAAATACACATACCGTTGTAATCGGACGAGTTTCTGCATTCAGATGCAATAGGAAATTCTCGAGTTCGTCAATCCGTTCGCGAGATATGGATGTCTGAAGTTAAGGAATGCTTGAGAAACCATCAAAATTTTCGCTGGTCTGATACTCGAAACCAACAACTGGAATGGCCTAGGGGAAAAGTACACACACGGTTGTAATCGGGCGAGTTTCTGCTTTCAGATGCAACAGGAAATTCTCGAGTTCGTCAATCCGTTCGCGAGATATGGAAGTGTGAAAATAAGGAATGGTTGAGAAACCATCAAAATTTTCGCAAGTCTGATACTCGAAACCAATAACTTCAAAGGCCTAGGGGAGAAATACACATACCGTTGTAATCGGGCGACTTTCTACTTTCACATGCAACAGGAATTTCTCGTGTTCGTCAATCCGTTCGCGGGATATGGGAATTTGAAGTTAAGGAATGGTTGAGAAATCATCAAAATTTTCGCAAGTCTGATACTCGAAACCAATAACTACAATGGCCTAGGGGGAAAATACACATACCGTTGTAATCGGACGAGTTTCTGCTTCCAGATGCAATCGGAAATTCTCGAGTTCGTCAACCCGTTCGCTAGATATGGAAGTGTGAAGTTAAGGAATGCATGAGAAACCAACAAAATTTTCGCAAGTCTGATACTCGAAACCAATAACTACAAATGCCTAGGGTAAAAATACACATACCGTTGTAATCGGGCGAGTTTCTACTTTCAGATGCAACAGGAAATTCTCGAGTTCGTCAACCCGTTCGCTAGATATGGGAGTTTGAAGTTAAGGAATGGTTGAGAAACCATCAAAATTTTCGCAAGTCTGATACTCGAAACCAATAACTACAAAGGCCTAGGGGGAAAACACACATATCTTTGTAATCGGGCGAGTTTCTGCTTTCAGATGCAATAGGAAATTCTCGAGTTCGTCAATCCGTTCGCGGGATACGGGTGTTTGAAGTTAAGGAATGGTTGAGAAACCATCAAAATTTTCGCTGGTCTGATACTCGAAACCAATAACTGGAATGGCCTAGGGGAAAAGTACACGTACCATTGTAATCGGGCGAGTTTCTACTTTCAGATGCAACAGGAATTTCTCGAGTTCGTTAATCCGTTCGCGATAAATGGGAGTTTGAAGTTAAGGATTGGTTGAGAAACCATCAAAATTTTCGCAAGTCTGATACTCGCATGCAATAACTACAATGGCCTAGGGGAAAAATGCACATACCGTTGTAATCGGGCGAATTTCTACTTTCACATGCAACAGGAATTTCTCGTGTTCGTCAATCCGTTCGCGGGATATGGAAGTTTGAAGTTAAGGAATGCATTAGAAACCATCAAAATTTTCGCTGGTCTGATACTCGAAACCAACAACTACTATTGCCTAGGGCAAAAATACACATACCGTTGTAATCGAGCGAGTTTCTGCATTCAGATGCAATAGGAAATTCTCGAATTCGTCAATCCGTTCGCGAGATATGGAAGTTTGAAGTTAAGGAATGCTTGAGAAACCATCAAAATTTTCGCTTGTCTGATACTCGAAACCAACAACTGGAATGGCGTAGGGGAAAAGTACACACACCGTCGTAATCGGGCGAGTTTCTGCTTTCAGATGCAATAGGAAATTTTCGAGTTCGTCAATCCGTTCGCGAGATATGGAAGTGTGAAAATAAGGAATGGTTGAGAAACCATCAAAATTTTCGCAAGTCTGATACTCGAAACCAATAACTTCAAAGGCCTAGGGGAAAAATACACATACCATTGTAATCGGGCGAGATTCTACTTTCACATGCAACAGGAATTTCTCGAGTTCGTCAATGCGTTCGCGAGATATGGCAGTTTGATGTTAAGGAATGGTTGAGAAACCATCAAAATTATCGCAAGTCTGATACTCGAAACCAATAACTACAAACGCCTAGGGGAAAAATACACATACCATTGTAATCGGGCGAGTTTCTGCTGTCAGATGCAATAGGAAATTCTCGAGTTCGTCAATCCGTTCGCGAGATATGGAAGTTTGAAGTTAAGGAATGCATTAGAAACCATCAAAATTTTCGCTGGTCTGATACTCGAAACAAACAACTACTATTGCCTAGGGCAAAAATACACATACCGTTGTAATCGGGCGAGTTTCTGCATTCAGATGCAATAGGAAATTCTCGAGTTCGTCAATCCGTTCGCGAGATATGGAAGTCTCAAGTTAAGGAATGCTTGAGAAAACATCAAAATTTTCGCTGGTCTGATACTCGAAACCAACAACTGGAATGGCCTAGGGGAAAAGTACACACACCGTTGTAATCGGGCGAGTTTCTGCTTTCAGATGCAACAGGAAATTCTCGAGTTCGTCAAACCGTTCGCGAGATATGGAAGTGTGAAAATAAGGAATGGTTGAGGAACCATCAAAATTTTCGCAAGTCTGATACTCGAAACCATTAACTTCAAAGGCCTAGGGGAAAAATACACATACCGTTGTAATCGGGCGACTTGCTACTTTCACATGCAACAGGAATTTCTCGAGTTCGTCAATCCGTTCGCGAGATATGGGAGTTTGAAGTTAAGGAATGGTTGAGAAATCATCAAAATTTTCGCAAGTCTGATACTCGAAACCATTAACTTCAAAGGCCTAGGGGAGAAATACACATACCGTTGTAATCGGGCGACTTTCTACTTTCACATGCAACAGGAATTTCTCGTGTTCGTCAATCCGTTCGCGGGATATGGGAATTTGAAGTTAAGGAATGGTTGAGAAATCATCAAAATTTTCGCAAGTCTGATACTCGAAACCAATAACTACAATGGCCTAGGGGGAAAATACACATACCGTTGTAATCGGACGAGTTTCTGCTTCCAGATGCAATCGGAAATTCTCGAGTTCGTCAACCCGTTCGCTAGATATGGAAGTGTGAAGTTAAGGAATGCATGAGAAACCAACAAAATTTTCGCAAGTCTGATACTCGAAACCAATAACTACAAATGCCTAGGGTAAAAATACACATACCGTTGTAATCGGGCGAGTTTCTACTTTCAGATGCAACAGGAAATTCTCGAGTTCGTCAACCCGTTCGCTAGATATGGGAGTTTGAAGTTAAGGAATGGTTGAGAAACCATCAAAATTTTCGCAAGTCTGATACTCGAAACCAATAACTACAAAGGCCTAGGGGGAAAACACACATATCTTTGTAATCGGGCGAGTTTCTGCTTTCAGATGCAATAGGAAATTCTCGAGTTCGTCAATCCGTTCGCGGGATACGGGTGTTTGAAGTTAAGGAATGGTTGAGAAACCATCAAAATTTTCGCTGGTCTGATACTCGAAACCAATAACTGGAATGGCCTAGGGGAAAAGTACACGTACCATTGTAATCGGGCGAGTTTCTACTTTCAGATGCAACAGGAATTTCTCGAGTTCGTTAATCCGTTCGCGATAAATGGGAGTTTGAAGTTAAGGATTGGTTGAGAAACCATCAAAATTTTCGCAAGTCTGATACTCGCATGCAATAACTACAATGGCCTAGGGGAAAAATGCACATACCGTTGTAATCGGGCGAATTTCTACTTTCACATGCAACAGGAATTTCTCGTGTTCGTCAATCCGTTCGCGGGATATGGAAGTTTGAAGTTAAGGAATGCATTAGAAACCATCAAAATTTTCGCTGGTCTGATACTCGAAACCAACAACTACTATTGCCTAGGGCAAAAATACACATACCGTTGTAATCGAGCGAGTTTCTGCATTCAGATGCAATAGGAAATTCTCGAATTCGTCAATCCGTTCGCGAGATATGGAAGTTTGAAGTTAAGGAATGCTTGAGAAACCATCAAAATTTTCGCTTGTCTGATACTCGAAACCAACAACTGGAATGGCGTAGGGGAAAAGTACACACACCGTCGTAATCGGGCGAGTTTCTGCTTTCAGATGCAATAGGAAATTTTCGAGTTCGTCAATCCGTTCGCGAGATATGGAAGTGTGAAAATAAGGAATGGTTGAGAAACCATCAAAATTTTCGCAAGTCTGATACTCGAAACCAATAACTTCAAAGGCCTAGGGGAAAAATACACATACCATTGTAATCGGGCGAGATTCTACTTTCACATGCAACAGGAATTTCTCGAGTTCGTCAATGCGTTCGCGAGATATGGCAGTTTGATGTTAAGGAATGGTTGAGAAACCATCAAAATTATCGCAAGTCTGATACTCGAAACCAATAACTACAAACGCCTAGGGGAAAAATACACATACCATTGTAATCGGGCGAGTTTCTGCTGTCAGATGCAATAGGAAATTCTCGAGTTCGTCAATCCGTTCGCGAGATATGGAAGTTTGAAGTTAAGGAATGCATTAGAAACCATCAAAATTTTCGCTGGTCTGATACTCGAAACAAACAACTACTATTGCCTAGGGCAAAAATACACATACCGTTGTAATCGGGCGAGTTTCTGCATTCAGATGCAATAGGAAATTCTCGAGTTCGTCAATCCGTTCGCGAGATATGGAAGTCTCAAGTTAAGGAATGCTTGAGAAAACATCAAAATTTTCGCTGGTCTGATACTCGAAACCAACAACTGGAATGGCCTAGGGGAAAAGTACACACACCGTTGTAATCGGGCGAGTTTCTGCTTTCAGATGCAACAGGAAATTCTCGAGTTCGTCAAACCGTTCGCGAGATATGGAAGTGTGAAAATAAGGAATGGTTGAGGAACCATCAAAATTTTCGCAAGTCTGATACTCGAAACCATTAACTTCAAAGGCCTAGGGGAAAAATAAACATACCGTTGTAATCGGGCGACTTTCTACTTTCACATGCAACAGGAATTTCTCGTGTTCGTCAATCCGTTCGCGGGATACGGGAATTTGAAGTTAAGGAATGGTTGAGAAATCATCAAAATTTTCGCAAGTCTGATACTCGAAACCAATAACTTCAAAGGCCTAGGGAAAAAATACACATACCGTTGTAATCGGGCGACTTTCTACTTTCACATGCAACAGGAATTTCTCGAGTTCGTCAATCCGTTCGCGAGATATGGGAGTCTGAAGTTAAGGAATGGTTGAGAAACCATCACAATTTTCGCAAGTCTGATACTTGAAATCAATAACTACTATGGCCTAGGGGAAAAATACACATACCGTTGTAATCGGGCGAGTTTCTGCTTTCAGATGCAATAGGAAATTCTCGAGTTCGTCAATCCGTTCGCGAGATATGGGAGTTGGAATTTAAGGAATGGATGAGAAACCATCAAAATTTTCACAAGTCTGATACTCGAAACCAATAACTACAATGGCCTAGGGGAAAAATACACATACCGTTGTAATCGGGCGAGTTTCTGCTTTCAGATGCAATAGGAAATTCTCGAGTTCGTCAATCCCTTCGCGAGATATGGAAGTGTTAAGTTAAGGAATGCATGAGAAACGATCAAAATTTTCGCTGGTCTAATACTCGAAACCAACAACTGGAATGACCTAGGGGAAAAGTACACACACCGTTGTAATTGGGCGAGTTTCTGCTTTCAGATGCAACAGGAAATTCTCGAGTTCGTCATTCCGTTCGCGAGATATGGAAGTGTGAATATAAGGAATGGTTGAGAAACCATCGAAATTTTCGCAAGTCTGATACTCGAAACCAATAACTTCAAAGGCATAGGGGAAAAATACACATACCGTTGTAATCGGGCGACTTTCTACTTTCACATGCAACAGGAATTTCTCGAGTTCGTCAATCCGTTCGCGGGATATGGGAATTTGAAGTTAAGGAATGGTTGAGAAATCATCAAAATTTTCGCAAGTCCGATACGCGAATCCAATAACTACAATGGCCTAGGGGGAAAATACACATACCGTTGTAATCGGGCGAGTTTCTACTTTCAGATGCAACAGGAATTTCTCGAGTTCGTCAATCCGTTCGCGAGATATGGGAGTTTGAAGTTAAGGAATGGTTGAGAAACCATCAAAATTATCGCAAGTCTGATACTCGAAACCAATAACTACAAACGCCTAGGGGAAAAATACACATACCATTGTAATCGGGCGAGTTTCTGCTGTCAGATGCAATAGGAAATTCTCGAGTTCGTCAATCCGTTCGCGAGATATGGAAGTTTGAAGTTAAGGAATGCATTAGAAACCATCAAAATTTTCGCTGGTCTGATACTCGAAACAAACAACTACTATTGCCTAGGGCAAAAATACACATACCGTTGTAATCGGGCGAGTTTCTGCATTCAGATGCAATAGGAAATTCTCGAGTTCGTCAATCCGTTCGCGAGATATGGAAGTCTCAAGTTAAGGAATGCTTGAGAAAACATCAAAATTTTCGCTGGTCTGATACTCGAAACCAACAACTGGAATGGCCTAGGGGAAAAGTACACACACCGTTGTAATCGGGCGAGTTTCTGCTTTCAGATGCAACAGGAAATTCTCGAGTTCGTCAATCCGTTCGCGAGATATGGAAGTGTGAAAATAAGGAATGGTTGAGAAATCATCAAAATTTTCGCAAGTCTGATACTCGAAACCAACAACTACAAAGGCCTAGGGGGAAAACACACATATCTTTGTAATCGGGCGAGTTTCTGCTTTCAGATGCAATAGGAAATTCTCGAGTTCGTCAATCCGTTCGCGAGATATGGGAGTTGGAAGTTAAGGAATGGTTGAGAAACCATCAAAATTTTCGCAAGTCTGATACTCGAAACCAATAACTACAATGGCCTAGGGGAAAAATGCACATACCGTTGTAATCGGGCGACTTTCTACTTTCAGATGCAACAGGAATTTCTCGAGTTCGTCAATCCGTTCGCGAGATATGGGAGTTTGAAGTTAAGGAATGGTTGAGAAACCATCAAAATTTTCGCAAGTCTGATACACGAAACCAATAACTACAATGGCCTAGGGGAAAAATACACATGCCGTTGTAATCGGGCGAGTTTCTACTTTCAGATGCAACAGGCATTACTCGAATTCGTCAATCCGTTCGCGAGATATGGGAGTTCGAAGTTAAGGAATGGTTGAGAAACCATCAAAATTTTCGCAAGTCTGATACTCGAAACCAACAACTACAAATGCCTAGGGGAAAAATACACATACCATTGTAATCGGGGGAGTTTCTGCATTCAGATGCAATAGGAAATTCTCGAGTTCCTCAATCCGTTCGCGAGATATGAAAGTTTGAAGTTAAGGAATGCTTGAGAAACCATCAAAATTTTCGCTTGTCTGATACTCGAAACCAACAACTGGAATGGCGTAGGGGAAAAGTTCACACACCGTCGTAATCGGGCGAGTTTCTGCTTTCAGATGCAATAGGAAATTTTCGAGTTCGTCAATCCGTTCGCGAGATATGGAAGTGTGAAAATAAGGAATGGTTGAGAAACCATCAAAATTTTCGCAAGTCTGATACTCGAAACCAATAACTTCAAAGGCCTAGGGGAAAAATACACATACCGTTGTAATCGGGCGACTTTCTACTTTCACATGCAACAGGAATTTCTCGTGTTCGTCAATCCGTTCGCGGGATATGGGAGTTTGAAATTAAGGAATGTTTGAGAAACTATCAAAATTTTCGCAAGTCTGATACTCGAAAACAATAACCACAAATGCTTACGGGAAAAATACACATACCATTGTAATCGGGCGAGATTCTACTTTCACATGCAACAGGAATTTCTCGAGTTCGTCAATGCGTTCGCGAGATATGGCAGTTTGAAGTTAAGGAATGGTTGAGAAAACAGCAAAATTTTCGCAAGTCTGATACTCGAATCCAATAACTACTATGGCCTAAGGCAAAAATACACATACCGTTGTAATCGGGCGAGTTTCTGCTTTCAGATGCAATAGGAAACTCTCGAGTTCGTCAATCCGTTCGCGGGATATGGGAGTTTGAAGTTAAAGAATGGTTGAGAAACAATCAACATTTTCGCAGGTCTCATACTCGAAACCAACAACTGGAATGGCCTAGGGGAAAAGTACACACACCGTTGTAATCGTGCAAGTTTCTGCTTTCAGATGCAATAGGAAATTCTCGAGTTCGTCAATCCGTT
The DNA here is from genome assembly GCF_051014685.1 of Ptiloglossa arizonensis. NCBI lineage: Eukaryota > Metazoa > Arthropoda > Insecta > Hymenoptera > Colletidae > Ptiloglossa > Ptiloglossa arizonensis. Next base: position 478,910 of record NW_027478801.1, read on the forward strand.
CGCGATATATGGAAGTGAGAAAATAAGGAATGGTTGAGAAACCATCAAAATTTTCGAAAGTCTGATACTCGAAACCAATAACTTCAGAGGCCTGGGGGAAAAATACACATACCGTTGTAATCGGCCGAGTTTCTACTTTCAGATGCAACAGGAATTTCTCGAGTTCGTCAATCCGTTCGCGAGATATGGGAGTTTGAAGTTAAGGAATGGTTGAGAAACCATCAAAATTTTCGCAAGTCTGATACTCGATACCAATAACTACAAATGCCTAGGATAAAAATACACATACCATTGTAATCGGGCGAGTTTCTGCTGTCAGATGCAATAGGAAATTCTCGAGTTCGTCAATCCGTTCGCGAGATATGGAAGTTTGAAGTTCAGGAATGCATGAGAAACCATCAAAACTTTCGCTGGTCTGATACTCGAAACCAACAACTACTATGGCCTAGGGCAAAAATACACATACCGTTGTAATCGGGCGAGTTTCTGCATTCAGATGCAATAGGAAATTCTCGAGTTCGTCAATCTGTTCGCGAGATATGGAAGTTTGAAGTTAAGGAATGGTTGAGAAACAATCAAAATTTTCGCTGGTCTGATACTCGAAACCAACAACTGGAATGGCCTAGGGGAAAAGTACACACACCGTCGTAATCGGGCGAGTTTCTGCTTTCAGATGCAATAGAAAATTCTCGAGTTCGTCAATCCGTTCGCGAGATATGGAAGTTTGAAGCTAAGGAATGCTTGAGAAACAATCAAAATTTTCGCTGGTCTGATACTCGAAACCAACAACTGGAATGGCCTAGGGGAAAAGTACACACACCGTCGTAATCGGGCGAGTTTCTGCTTTCAGATGCAATAGAAAATTCTCGAGTTCGTCAATCCGTTCGCGAGATATGGAAGTTTGAAGCTAAGAAATGCTTGAGAAACCATCAAAATTTTCGCAAGTCTGATACTCGAAACCAATAACTTCAAAGGCCTAGGGGAAAAATACACATACCGTTGTAATCGGGCGACTTTCTACTTTCACATGCAACAGGAATTTCTCGAGTTCGTCAATCCGTTCGCGAGATATGGGAGTCTGAAGTTAAGGAATGGTTGAGAAACCATCACAATTTTCGCAAGTCTGATACTTGAAATCAATAACTACTATGGCCTAGGGGAAAAATACACATACCGTTGTAATCGGGCGAGTTTCTGCTTTCAGATGCAATAGGAAATTCTCGAGTTCGTCAATCCGTTCGCGAGATATGGGAGTTGGAATTTAAGGAATGCATGAGAAACCATCAAAATTTTCGCAAGTCTGATACTCGAAACCAATAACTACAATGGCCTAGGGGAAAAATACACATACCGTTGTAATCGGGCGAGTTTCTGCATTCAGATGCAATAGGAAATTCTCGAGTTCGTCAATCCGTTCGCGAGATATGGAAGTTTGAAGTTAAGGAATGCTTGAGAAACCATCAAAATTTTCGCTGGTCTGATACTCGAAACCAACAACTGGAATGGCCTAGGGGAAAAGTACACTCACCGTCGTAATCGGGCGAGTTTCTGCTTTCAGATGCAATAGGAAATTCTCGAGTTCGTCAATCCGTTCGCGAGATATGGAAGTGTGAAAATAAGGAATGGTTGAGAAACCATCAAAATTTTCGCAAGTCTGATACTCGAAATCAATAACTACTATGGCCTAGGGGAAAAATACACATACCGTTGTAATCGGGCGAGTTTCTGCTTTCAGATGCAATAGGAAATTCTCGAGTTCGTCAATCCGTTCGCGAGATATGGGAGTTGGAAGTTAAGGAATGGATGAGAAACCATCAAAATTTTCGCTGGTCTGATACTCGAAACCAACAACTGGAATGGCCTAGGGGAAAAGTACACACACCGTTGTAATTGGGCGAGTTTCTGCTTTCAGATGCAACAGGAAATTCTCGAGTTCGTCAATCCGTTCGCGAGATATGGAAGTGTGAAAATAAGGAATGGTTGAGAAACCATCAAAATTGTCGCAAGTCTGATACTCGAAACCAATAACTTCAAAGGCCTAGGGGAAAAATACACATACCGTTGTAATCGGGCAACTTTCTACTTTCACATGCAACAGGAATTTCTCGAGTTCGTCAATCCGTTCGCGGGATATGGGAATTTGAAGTTAAGGAATGGTTGAGAAATCATCAAAATTTTCGCAAGTCCGATACGCGAATCCAATAACTACGATGGCCTAGGGCAAAAATACACATACCGTTGTAATCGGGCGAGTATCTACTTTCAGATGCAACAGAAATTTCTCGAGTTCGTCAATCCGTTCGCGGGATATGGGAGTTTGAAGTTAAGGAATGGTTGAGAAACCATCAAAATTTTCGCAAGTCTGATACTCGAAACCAATAACCACAAATGCCTAGGGGAAAAATACACATACCATGGTAATCGGGCGAGATTCTACTTTCACATGCAACAGGAATTTCTCGAGTTCGTCAATGCGTTCGCGAGATATGGCAGTTTGAAGTTAAGGAATGGTTGAGAAATCATCGAAATTTTCGCAAGTCTGATACTCGAATCCAATAACTACTATGGCCTAAGGCAAAAATACACATACCGTTGTAATCGGGCGAGTATCTACTTTCAGATGCAACAGGAATTTCTCGAGTTCGTCAATCCGTTCGCGGGATATGGGAGTTTGAAGTTAAGGAATGGTTGAGAAACCATCAAAATTTTCGCTGGTCTGATACTCGAAACCAACAACTGGAATGGCCTAGGGGAAAAGTACACACACCGTTGTAATTGGGCGAGTTTCTGCTTTCAGATGCAACAGGAAATTCTTGAGTTCGTCAATCCGTTCGCGAGATATGGAAGTGTGAAAATAAGGAATGGTTGAGAAACCATCAAAATTGTCGCAAGTCTGATACTCGAAACCAATAACTTCAAAGGCCTAGGGGAAAAATACACATACCGTTGTAATCGGGCGACTTTCTACTTTCACATGCAACAGGACTTTCTCGAGTTCGTCAATCCGTTCGCGGGATATGGGAATTTGAAGTTAAGGAATGGTTGAGAAATCATCAAAATTTTCGCAAGTCCGATACGCGAATCCAATAACTACAATGGCCTAGGGGAAAAATACACATACCATGGTAATCGGGCGAGATTCTTCTTTCACATGCAACAGGAATTTCTCGAGTTCGTCAATGCGTTCGCGAGATATGGCAGTTTGAAGTTAAGGAATGGTTGAGAAATCATCGAAATTTTCGCAAGTCTGATACTCGAATCCAATAACTACTATGGCCTAAGGCAAAAATACACATACCGTTGTAATCGGGCGAGTATCTACTTTCAGATGAAACAGGAATTTCTCGAGTTCGTCAATCCGTTCGCGGGATATGGGAGTTTGAAGTTAAGGAATGGTTGAGAAACCATCAAAATTTTCGCTGGTCTGATACTCGAAACCAACAACTGGAATGGCCTAGGGGAAAAGTACACTCACCGTCGTAATCGGGCGAGTTTCTGCTTTCAGATGCAATAGGAAATTCTCGAGTTCGTCAATCCGTTCGCGAGATATGGGAGTTGGAAGTTAAGGAATGGATGAGAAACCATCAAAATTTTCGCAAGTCTGATACTCGAATCCAATAACTACTATGGCCTAAGGCAAAAATACACATACCGTTGTAATCGGGCGAGTATCTACTTTCAGATGCAACAGGAATTTCTCGAGTTCGTCAATCCGTTCGCGGGATATGGGAGTTTGAAGTTAAGGAATGGTTGAGAAACCATCAAAATTTTCGCAAGTCTGATACTCGCAACCAATAACCACAAATGCCTAGGGGAAAAATACACATGCCATGGTAATCGGGCGAGATTCTACTTTCACATGCAAGAGGCATTACTCGAGTTCGTCAATCCGTTCGCGGGATATGGGAATTTGAAGTTAAGGAATGGTTGAGAAACCATCAAAATTTTCGCTGGTCTGATACTCGAAACCAACAACTGGAATGGCCTAGGGGAAAAGTACACTCACCGTCGTAATCGGGCGAGTTTCTGCTTTCAGATGCAATAGGAAATTCTCGAGTTCGTCAATCCGTTCGCGAGATATGGGAGTTGGAAGTTAAGGAATGGATGAGAAACCATCAAAATTTTCGCAAGTCTGATACTCGAATCCAATAACTACTATGGCCTAAGGCAAAAATACACATTCCGTTGTAATCGGGCGAGTATCTACTTTCAGATGCAACAGGAATTTCTCGAGTTCGTCAATCCGTTCGCGGGATATGGGAGTTTGAAGTTAAGGAATGGTTGAGAAACCATCAAAATTTTCGCAAGTCTGATACTCGCAACCAATAACCACAAATGCCTAGGGGAAAAATACACATGCCATGGTAATCGGGCGAGATTCTACTTTCACATGCAACAGGAATTTCTCGAGTTCGTCAATGCGTTCGCGAGATATGGCAGTTTGAAGTTAAGGAATGGTTGAGAAATCATCGAAATTTTCGCAAGTCTGATACTCGAATCCAATAACTACTATGGCCTAAGTCAAAAATACACATACCGTTGTAATCGGGCGAGTATCTACTTTCAGATGCAACAGGAATTTCTCGAGTTCGTCAATCCGTTCGCGGGATATGGGAGTTTGAAGTTAAGGAATGGTTGAGAAACCATCAAAATTTTCGCTGGTCTGATACTCGAAACCAACAACTGGAATGGCCTAGGGGAAAAGTACACACACCGTTGTAATTGGGCGAGTTTCTGCTTTCAGATGCAACAGGAAATTCTCGAGTTCGTCAATCCGTTCGCGAGATATGGAAGTGTGAAAATAAGGAATGGTTGAGAAACCATCAAAATTGTCGCAAGTCTGATACTCGAAACCAATAACTTCAAAGGCCTAGGGGAAAAATACACATACCGTTGTAATCGGGCGACTTTCTACTTTCACATGCAACAGGAATTTCTCGAGTTCGTCAATCCGTTCGCGGGATATGGGAATTTGAAGTTAAGGAATGGTTGAGAAATCATCAAAATTTTCGCAAGTCCGATACGCGAATCCAATAACTACAATGGCCTAGGGCAAAAATACACATACCGTTGTAATCGGGCGAGTATCTACTTTCAGATGCAACAGGAATTTCTCGAGTTCGTCAATCCGTTCGCGGGATATGGGAGTTTGAAGTTAAGGAATGGTTGAGAAACCATCAAAATTTTCGCAAGACTGATACTCGAAACCAATAACCACAAATGCCTAGGGGAAAAATACACATACCATGGTAATCGGGCGAGATTCTTCTTTCACATGCAACAGGAATTTCTCGAGTTCGTCAATGCGTTCGCGAGATATGGCAGTTTGAAGTTAAGGAATGGTTGAGAAATCATCGAAATTTTCGCAAGTCTGATACTCGAATCCAATAACTACTATGGCCTAAGGCAAAAATACACATACCGTTGTAATCGGGCGAGTATCTACTTTCAGATGAAACAGGAATTTCTCGAGTTCGTCAATCCGTTCGCGGGATATGGGAGTTTGAAGTTAAGGAATGGTTGAGAAACCATCAAAATTTTCGCTGGTCTGATACTCGAAACCAACAACTGGAATGGCCCAGGGGAAAAATACACATGCCGTTGTAATCGGGCGAGTTTCTACTTTCAGATGCAAGAGGCATTACTCGAGTTCGTCAATCCGTTCGCGGGATATGGGAATTTGAAGTTAAGGAATGGTTGAGAAACCATCAAAATTTTCGCTGGTCTGATACTCGAAACCAACAACTGGAATGGCCTAGGGGAAAAGTACACTCACCGTCGTAATCGGGCGAGTTTCTGCTTTCAGATGCAATAGGAAATTCTCGAGTTCGTCAATCCGTTCGCGAGATATGGGAGTTGGAAGTTAAGGAATGGATGAGAAACCATCAAAATTTTCGCAAGTCTGATACTCGAATCCAATAACTACTATGGCCTAAGGCAAAAATACACATACCGTTGTAATCGGGCGAGTATCTACTTTCAGATGCAACAGGAATTTCTCGAGTTCGTCAATCCGTTCGCGGGATATGGGAGTTTGAAGTTAAGGAATGGTTGAGAAACCATCAAAATTTTCGCAAGTCTGATACTCGCAACCAATAACCACAAATGCCTAGGGGAAAAATACACATGCCATGGTAATCGGGCGAGATTCTACTTTCACATGCAACAGGAATTTCTCGAGTTCGTCAATGCGTTCGCGAGATATGGCAGTTTGAAGTTAAGGAATGGTTGAGAAATCATCGAAATTTTCGCAAGTCTGATACTCGAATCCAATAACTACTATGGCCTAAGGCAAAAATACACATACCGTTGTAATCGGGCGAGTATCTACTTTCAGATGCAACAGGAATTTCTCGAGTTCGTCAATCCGTTCGCGGGATATGGGAGTTTGAAGTTAAGGAATGGTTGAGAAACCATCAAAATTTTCGCTGGTCTGATACTCGAAACCAACAACTGGAATGGCCTAGGGGAAAAGTACACACACCGTTGTAATTGGGCGAGTTTCTTCTTTCAGATGCAACAGGAAATTCTCGAGTTCGTCAATCCGTTCGCGAGATATGGAAGTGTGAAAATAAGGAATGGTTGAGAAACCATCAAAATTGTCGCAAGTCTGATACTCGAAACCAATAACTTCAAAGGCCTAGGGGAAAAATACACATACCGTTGTAATCGGGCGACTTTCTACTTTCACATGCAACAGGAATTTCTCGAGTTCGTCAATCCGTTCGCGGGATATGGGAATTTGAAGTTAAGGAATGGTTGTGGAACCATCAAAATTTTCGCAAGTCTGATACTCGAAACCAATAACCACAAATGCCTAGGGGAAAAATACACATACCATGGTAATCGGGCGAGATTCTACTTTCACATGCAACAGGAATTTCTCGAGTTCGTCAATGCGTTCGCGAGATATGGCAGTTTGAAGTTAAGGAATGGTTGAGAAATCATCGAAATTTTCGCAAGTCTGATACTCGAATCCAATAACTACTATGGCCTAAGGCAAAAATACACATACCGTTGTAATCGGGCGAGTATCTACTTTCAGATGCAACAGGAATTTCTCGAGTTCGTCAATCCGTTCGCGGGATATGGGAGTTTGAAGTTAAGGAATGGTTGAGAAACCATCAAAATTTTCGCAAGTCTGATACTCGAAACCAATAACCACAAATGCCTAGGGGAAAAATACACATACCATGGTAATCGGGCGAGATTCTACTTTCACATGCAATAGGAATTTCTCGAGTTCGTCAATGCGTTCGCGAGATATGGCAGTTAGGAGTTAAGGAATGGTTGAGAAATCATCAAAATTTTCGCAAGTCTGATACTCGAATCCAATAACTACTATGGCCTAAGGCAAAAATACACATACCGTTGTAATCGGGCGAGTTTCTGCTTTCAGATGCAATAGGAAATTCTCTAGTTCGTCAATCCGTTCGCGAGATATGGAAGTTTGAAGTTCAGGAATGCATGAGAAACCATCAAAACTTTCGCTGGTCTGATACTCGAAACCAACAACTACTATGGCCTAGGGCAAAAATACACATACCGTTGTAATCGGGCGAGTTTCTGCATTCAGATGCAATAGGAAATTCTCGAGTTCGTCAATCCGTTCGCGAGATATGGAAGTTTGAAGTTAAGGAATGCATGAGGAACCATCAAAATTTTCGCTGGTCTGATACTCGAAACCAACAACTGGAATGGCCTAGGGGAAAAGTACACACACCGTCGTAATCGGGCGAGTTTCTGCTTTCAGATGCAATAGGAAATTTTCGAGTTCGTCAATCCGTTCGCGAGATATGGAAGTGTGAAAATAAGGAATGGTTGAGAAATCATCAAAATTTTCGCAAGTCTGATACTCGAATCCAGTAACTACTGTGGCCTAAGTCAAAAATACACATACCGTTGTAATCGGGCGAGTTTCTGCTTTCAGATGCAATAGGAAATTCTCGAGTTCGTCAATCCGTTCGCGGGATATGGGAGTTTGAAGTTAAGGAATGGTTGAGAAACAATCAAAATTTTCGCTGGTCTGATACTCGAAACCAACAACTGGAATGGCCTAGGGAAAAAGTACACACACCGTTGTAATCGTGCGTGTTTCTGCTTTCAGATGCAATAGGAAATTCTCGAGTTCGTCAATCCGTTCGCGAGATATGGAAGTGTGAAAATAAGGAATGGTTGAGAAACCATCAAAATTTTCGCAAGTCTGATACTCGAAACCAATAACCACAAATGCCTACGGGAAAAATACACATACCATTGTAATCGGGCGAGATTCTACTTTCACATGCAACAGGAATTTCTCGAGTTCGTCAATCCGTTCGCGGGATATGGGAGTTTGAATTTAAGGAATGGTTGAGAAACCATCAAAATTTTCGCAAGCCTGATACTCGATACCAATAACCACAAATGCCTACGGGAAAAATACACATACCATTCTAATCGGGCGAGATTCTACTTTCACATGCAACAGGAATTTCTCGAGTTCGTCAATGCGTTCGCGAGATATGGAAGTGTGAAAATAAGGAATGGTTGAGAAACCATCAAAATTTTCGCAAGTCTGATACTCGAATCCAATAACTTCAAAGGCCTAGGGGAAAAATACACACACCGTTGTAATCGGGCGAGTTTCTGCATTCAGATGCAATAGGAAATTCTCGAGTTCGTCAATCCGTTCGCGAGATATGGAAGTTTGAATTTAAGGAATGCATGAGGAACCATCAAAATTTTCGCTGGTCTGATACTCGAAACCAACAACTGGAATGGCCTAGGGGAAAAGTACACACACCGTCGTAATCGGGCGAGTTTCTGCTTTCAGATGCAATAGGAAATTTTCGAGTTCGTCAATCCGTTCGCGAGATATGGAAGTGTGAAAATAAGGAATGGTTGAGAAATCATCAAAATTTTCGCAAGTCTGATACTCGAATCCAATAACTACTGTGGCCTAAGTCAAAAATACACATACCGTTGTAATCGGGCGAGTTTCTGCTTTCAGATGCAATAGGAAATTCTCGAGTTCGTCAATCCGTTCGCGGGATATGGGAGTTTGAAGTTAAGGAATGGTTGAGAAACAATCAAAATTTTCGCTGGTCTGATACTCGAAACCAACAACTGGAATGGCCTAGGGAAAAAGTACACACACCGTTGTAATCGTGCGTGTTTTCTGCTTTCAGGTGCAATAGGAAATTCTCGAGTTCGTCAATCCGTTCGCGAGATATGGAAGTGTGAAAATAAGGAATGGTTGAGAAACCATCAAAATTTTCGCAAGTCTGATACTCGAAACAATAACCACAAATGCCTACGGGAAAAATACACATACCATTGTAATCGTGGCGAGATTCTACTTTCACATGCAACAGGAATTTCTCGAGTTCGTCAATCCGTTCGCGGGATATGGGAGTTTGAATTTAAGGAATGGTTGAGAAACCATCAAAATTTTCGCAAGCCTGATACTCGATACAATAACCACAAATGCCTACGGGAAAAATACACATACCATTCTAATCGGGCGAGATTCTACTTTCACATGCAACAGGAATTTCTCGAGTTCGTCAATGCGTTCGCGAGATATGGAAGTGTGAAAATAAGGAATGGTTGAGAAACCATCAAAATTTTCGCAAGTCTGATACTCGAATCCAATAACTTCAAAGGCCTAGGGAAAAATACACATACCGTTGTAATCGGGCGACTTTTCTACTTTCATATGCAACAGGAATTCTCGAGTTCGTCAATCCGTCCGCGAGATATGGGAGTTTGAAGTTAAGGAATGGTTGAGAAATCATCAAAATTTTCGCAAGTCTGATACTCGAATCCAATAACTACAATGGCCTAGGGGAAAAATTCACATACCCCGTTGTAATCGGGCGAGTTTCTACTTTCAGATGCAATAGGAAATTCTAGAGATCGTCAATCCGTTCGTGAGATATGGAAGTTTGAAATTTAAGGAATGCATGAGAAACCATCAAAATTTTCGCTGGTCTGATACTCGAACCAACAACTACTATGGCCTAGGGCAAAAGTACAACGTACTGTTGTAATCGGGCGAGTTTCTGCATTCAGATGCAATAGGAATTCTCGAGTTCGTCAATCCGTTCGCGAGATATGGAAGTTTGAAGTTAAGGAATGCTTGAGAAACCATCAAAATTTTCGCTGATCTGATACTCGAAACCAACAACTGGAATGGCCTAGGGGAAAAGTACAACACCGTTGTAATCGGGCGAGTTTCTGCATTCAGATGCAATAGGAAGTTCTCGAGTTCGTCAATCCGTTCGCGAGATATGGGGAGTTTGAAGTTAAGGAATGGTTGAGAAACCATCAAAATTTTCGCAATCTGATACACGAAACCAACAACTACAAACGCCTTGGGGAAAACACACATATCTTTGTCATGGGCGAGTTCTACTTTCAGATGCAACAGGATTTCTCGATTTCGTCAATCGTTCGCGAGATATGGGAGTTTGAAGTTAAGGAATGGTTGAGAAACCATCAAAATTTTCGCAAGTATGATACTCGAATCCAATAACTACTGTGGCCTAAGGCAAAAATACACATACCGTTGTAATCGGGCGAGTTTCTGCTTTCAGATGCAATAGGAAATTCTCGAGTGCGTCAATCCGTTCGCGGGATATGGAGTTTGAAGTTAAGGATGGTTGAGAAACAATCAAAATTTTCGCTGGTCTGATACTCGAAACAACACTGGAATGGCCTAGGGAAAAAGTACACACACGATGTAATCGTGCGAGTTTCTGCTTTCAGATGCAATAGGAAATTCTCGAGTTCGTCAATCCGTTCGCGAGATATGGAAGTGTGAAAATAAGGAATGGTTGAGAAACCATCAAAATTTTCGCAAGTCTGATACTCGAATCCATAACTACTGTGGCCTAAGGCAAAAATACACATACCGTTGTAATCGGGCGAGTTTCTGCTTTCAGATGCAATAGGAAATTCTCGAGTTCGTCAATCGTTCGCGGATATGGGAGTTTGAAGTTAAGGAATGGTGAGAAACAATCAAAATTTTCGCTGGTCTGATACTCGAAACCAACAACTGGAATGGCCTAGGGAAAAAAGTACACACACCGATGTAATCGTGCGAGTTTCTGCTTTCAGATGCAATAGGAAATTCTCGAGTTCGTCAATCCGTTCGCGAGATATGGAAGTGTGAAAATAAGGAATGGTTGAGAAACCATCAAAATTTTCGCAAGTCTGATACTCGAAACCAATAACCACAAATGCCTACGGGAAAAGTACACATACCATTCTAATCGGGCGAGATTCTACTTTCACATGCAACAGGAATTTCTCGATTTCGTCAATTCGTTCGCGAGATATGGCAGTTTGAAGTTAAGGAATGGTTGAGAAATCATCAAAATTTTCGCAAGTCTGATACTCGAATACAATAACTACTATGGCCTAAGGCAAAAACACACATACCGTTGTAATCGGGCGAGTTTCGGCTTTCAGATGCAGTAGGAAATTCTCGAGTTCGTCAATCCTTTCGCGAGATATGGGAGTTTGAAGTGAAGGAATGGTTGAGAAACCATCAAAATATTCGCTGGTCTGATACTCGAAACCAACAACTGGAATGGCCTAGAGGAAAAGTACACACCACACCGTTGTAATCGGGCGAGTTTCTGCATTCAGATGCAATAGGAAATTCTCGAGTTCGTCAATCCGTTCGGGAGATATGGAAGTTTGAAGTTAAGGAATGCTTGAGAAACCATCAAAATTTTCGCTGATCTGATACTCGAAACCAGCAACTGGAATGGCCTAGGGGAAAAGTACACACACCGTTGTAATCGGGCGAGTTTCTGCATTCAGATGCAATAGGAAGTTCTCGAGTTCGTCAATCCGTTCGCGAGATATGGCAGTTTGAAGTTAAGGAATGTTGGAGAAATCATCAAAATTTTCGCAAGTCTGATACTCGAAACCAACAACTACAACGCCTAGGGGAAAACACACATATCTTTGTCATCGGGCGAGTTCCTACTTTCAGATGCAACAGGAATTTCTCGAGTTCGTCAATCCGTTCGCGAGATTGGGAGTTGGAAGTTAAGGAATGGTTGAGAAACCAGCAAAATTTTCGCAAGTCTGATACTCGAAACCAACAACTACAAACGCCTAGGGGGAAAACACACATATCTTTGTCATCGGGCGAGTTTCTACTTTCAGATGCAACAGGAATTTCTCGAGTTCGTCAATCCGTCCGCGAGATATGGAAGTTTGAAGTTAAGGCATGCTTGAGAAACCATCAAAATTTTTCGATGATCTGATACTCGAAACCAACAACTGGAATGGCCTAGAGGAAAAAGTACACACACCGTTGTAATCGAGCGAGTTTCTGCATTTCAGATGCAACAGGAAATTCTCGAGTTCGTCAATCCGTTCGCGAGATATGGAAGTGTGAAAATAAGGAATGGTTGAGAAACCATCAAAATTCGCAAATCTGATACTCGAAACCAATAACTACAATGTCCTAGGGGAAAAATACACATGCCGTTGTAATCGGGCGAGTTTCTACTTTCAGATGCAACAGGAATATCTCGAGTTCGTCAATCCGTTCGCGAGATATGGGAGTTTGAAGTTAAGGAATGGTTGAGAAATCATCAAAATTTTCGCAAGTCTGATACTCGCATCCATAACTACTATGGCCTAGGGCAAAAATAAACATACCGTTGTAATCGGGCGAGTCTCTGCTGTCAGATGCAATAGGAAATTCTCGAGTTCGTCAATCCGTTCGCGAGATATGGAAGTTTGAAGTTAAGGAATGGTTGAGAAATCATCAAAATTTTCGCAAGTCTGATACTCGAAAACCAACAACTACTATGGCCTAGGGCAAAAGTACACGTACTGTTGTAATCGGGCGAGTTTCTGCATTCAGATGCAATAGGAAATTCTCGAGTTCGTCAATCGTTCGCGAGATATGGAAGTTTGAAGTTAAGGAATGCTTGAGAAACCATCAAAATTTTCGCTGATCTGATACTCGAAACCAACAACTGGAATGGCCTAGGGGAAAAGTACACACACCGTTGTAATCGGGCGAGTTTCTGCATTCAGATGCAATAGGAAGTTCTCGAGTTCGTCAATCCGTTCGCGAGATATGGGAGTTTGAAGTGAAGGAATGGTTGAGAAACCATCAAAATTTTCGCAAGTCTGATACTCGAAACCAACAACTACAAACGCCTAGGGGGAAAACACACATATCTTTGTCATCGGGCGAGTTTCTACTTTCAGATGCAACAGGAATTTCTCGATTTCGTCAATCCGTTCGCGAGATATGGGAGTTTGAAGTTAAGGAATGGTGAGAAACCATCAAAATTTTCGCAAGTCTGATACTCGAATCCAATAACTACTGTGGCCTAAGGCAAAAATACACATACCGTTGTAATCGGGCGAGTTTCTGCTTTCAGATGCAATAGGAAATTCTCGAGTTCGTCAATCCGTTCGCGGGATATGGGAGTTTGAAGTTAAGGAATGGTTGAGAAACAATCAAAATTTTCGCTGGTCTGATACTCGAAACCAACAACTGGAATGGCCTAGGGAAAAAGTACACACACCGATGTAATCGTGCGAGTTTCTGCTTTCAGATGCAATAGGAAATTCTCGAGTTCGTCAATCCGTTCGCGAGATATGGAAGTGTGAAAATAAGGAATGGTTGAGAAACCATCAAAATTTTCGCAAGTCTGATACTCGAATCCAATAACTACTGTGGCCTAAGGCAAAAATACACATACCGTTGTAATCGGGCGAGTTTCTGCTTTCAGATGCAATAGGAAGTTCTCGAGTTCGTCAATCCGTTCGCGAGATATGGGAGTTTGAAGTGAAGGAATGGTTGAGAAACCATCAAAATTTTCGCAAGTCTGATACTCGAAACCAACAACTACAAACGCCTAGGGGGAAAACACACATATCTTTGTCATCGGGCGAGTTTCTACTTTCACATGCAACAGGAATTTCTCGAGTTCGTCAATTCGTTCGCGAGATATGGCAGTTTGAAGTTAAGGAATGGTTGAGAAATCATCAAAATTTTCGCAAGTCTGATACTCGAATACAATAACTACTATGGCCTAAGGCAAAAACACACATACCGTTGTAATCGGGCGAGTTTCGGCTTTCAGATGCAATAGGAAATTCTCGAGTTCGTCAATCCTTTCGCGAGATATGGGAGTTTGAAGTTAAGGAATGGTTGAGAAACCATCAAAATTTTCGCTGGTCTGATACTCGAAACCAACAACTGGAATGGCCTAGAGGAAAAGTACACACACCGTTGTAATCGGGCGAGTTTCTGCATTCAGATGCAATAGGAAATTCTCGAGTTCGTCAATCCGTTCGCGAGATATGGAAGTTTGAAGTTAAGGAATGCTTGAGAAACCATCAAAATTTTCGCTGATCTGATACTCGAAACCAGCAACTGGAATGGCCTAGGGGAAAAGTACACACATACCGTTGTAATCGGGCGAGTTTCGGCTTTCAGATGCAATAGGAAATTCTCGAGTTCGTCAATCCGTTCGCGAGATTTGGGAGTTGGAAGTTAAGGAATGGTTGAGAAACCAGCAAAATTTTCGCAAATCTGATACTCGAAACCAACAACTACAAACGCCTAGGGGGAAAACACACATATCTTTGTCATCGGGCGAGTTTCTACTTTCAGATGCAACAGGAATTTCTCGAGTTCGTCAATCCGTCCGCGAGATATGGAAGTTTGAAGTTAAGGCATGCTTGAGAAACCATCAATATTTTCGCTGGTCTGATAGTCGAAACCAACAACTGGACTGGCCCAGGGGAAAAGTACACACACCGTTGTAATCGGGCGGGTTTCTGCTTTCAGATGAAATAGGAAATTCTCGAGTTCGTCAATCCGTTTGCGAGATATGGAAGTGTGAATATAAGGAATGGTTGAGAATCCATCAAAATTTTCGCAAGTCTGATACTCGAAACCAATAACTACAAAGGCCTAGGAGAAAAATACACATACCGTTGTAATCGGGCGACTTTCTACTTTCACATGCAACAGGAATATCTCGAGTTCGTCAATCCGTTCGCGGGATATGGGAGTTTGAAGTTAAGGAATGGTTGAGAAACAATCAAAATTTTCGCTGGTCTGATACTCGAAACCAATAACTGGAATGGCCTAGGGGAAAAGTACACGTACCATTGTAATCGGTCGAGTTTCTTCTTTCAGATGCAACAGGAATTTCTCGAGTTCGTCAATCCGTTCGCGAGAAATGGGAGTTTGAGGTCAAGGAATGGTTGAGAAACCAGCAAAATTTTCGCAAGTCTGATACTCGAAACCAATAACTACAATGGCCTAGGGGAAAAATACACATGCCGTTGTAATCGGGCGAGTTTCTACTTTCAGATGCAACAGGAATTTCTCGAGTTCGTCAATCCGTTCGCGAGATATGGGAGTTTGAAGTTAAGGAATGGTTGAGAAACCAGCAAAATTTTCGCAAGTCTGATACTCGAAACCAATAACTACAATGGCCTAGGGGAAAAATACACATGCCGTTGTAATCGGGCGAGTTTCTACTTTCAGATGCAACAGGAATTTCTCGAGTTCGTCAATCCGTTCGCGAGATATGGGAGTTTGAAGTTAAGGAATGGTTGAGAAACCATCAAAATTTTCGCAAGTCTGATACTCGAAACCAACAACTACAAATGCCTAGGGGAAAAATACGCACACCATTGTAATCGGCGAGATTCTACTTTCAGATGCAACAGGAATTTCTCGAGTTCGTCAATGCGATCGCGAGATATGGCAGTTTGAAGTTAAGGAATGGTTGAGAAATCATCAAAATTTTCGCAAGTCTGATACTCGAATCCAATAACTACTATGGCCTAAGGCAAAAATACACATACCGTTGTAATCGGGCGAGTTTCTGCTTTCAGATGCAATAGGAAATTCTCGAGTTCGTCAATCCGTTCGCGAGATATGGGAGTTTGAAATTAAGGAATGGTTGAGAAACCATCAAAATTTTCGCAAGTCTGATACTCGAAACCAACAACTGGAATGGCCTAGGGGAAAAGTACACACACCGTTGTAATCGGGCGAGTTTCTGCTTTCAGATGCAATAGGAAGTTCTCGAGTTCGTCAACCCGTTCGCGAGATATGGGAGTTTGAAGTTAAGGAATGGTTGAGAAACCATCAAAATTTTTGCGAGTCTGATACTCGAAACCAACAACTACAAACGCCTAGGGGGAAAACACACATATCTTTGTCATCGGGCGAGTTTCTACTTTCAGATGCAACAGGAATTTCTCGAGTTCGTCAATCCGTTCGCGAGATATGGGAGTTTGAAGTTAAGGAATGGTTGAGAAACCATCAAAATTTTCGCTGGTCTGATACTCGAAACCAATAACTGGAATGGCCTAGGGGAAAAGTACACACACCATTGTGTTCGGTCGACTTTCTACTTTCAGATGCAACAGGAATTTCTCGAGTTCGTCAATCCGTTCGCGAGAAATGGGAGTTTGAGGTCAAGGAATGGTTGAGAAACCATCAAAATTTTCGCAAGTCTGATACTCGAATCCAATAACTACTATGGCCTAAGGCAAAAATACACATGCCGTTGTAATCGGTCGAGATTCTACTTTCACATGCAACAGGAATTTCTCGAGTTCGTCAATGCGTTCGCGAGATATGGCAGTTTGAAGTTAAGGAATGGTTGAGAAATCTTCAAAATTTTCGCAAGTCTGATACTCGAATACAATAGCTACTATGGCCTAAGGCAAAAACACACATACCGTTGTAATCGGGCGAGTTTCGGCTTTCAGATGCAATAGGAAATTCTCGAGTTCGTCAATCCTTTCGCGAGATATGGGAGTTTGAAGTTAAGGAATGGTTGAGAAACCATCAAAATTTTTGCGAGTCTGATACTCGAAACCAATAACTACAAACGCCTAGGGGGAAAACACACATATCTTTGTCATCGGGCGAGTTTCTAAATTCAGATGCAATAGGAAATTCTCGAGTTCGTCAATCCGTTCGCGAGATATGGAAGTGTGAAAATAAGGAATGGTTGAGAAACCATCAAAATTTTCGCAAGTCTGATACTCGAAACCAATAACCACAAATGCCTACGGGAAAAATACACATACCATTGTAATCGGGCGAGTTTCTACTTTCAGATGCAACAGGAATTTCTCGAGTTCTTAAACCGTTCGCGAGATATGGGAGTTTGAAGTTAAGGAATGGTTGAGAAACCATCAAAATTTTCGCAAGTCTGATACTCGAAATCAACAACTACAAATGCCTAGGGGAAAAATACGCACACCATTGTAATCGGGCGAGATTCTACTTTCAGATGCAACAGGAATTTCTCGAGTTCGTCAATGCGTTCGCGAGATATGGCAGTTTGAAGTTAAGGAATGGTTGAGAAATCATCAAAATTTTCGCAAGTCTGATACTCGAATCCAATAACTACTATGGCCTAAGGCAAAAATACACATACCGTTGTAATCGGGCGAGTTTCTGCTTTCAGATGCAATAGGAAATTCTCGAGTTCGTCAATCCGTTCGCGAGATATGGGAGTTTGAAATTAAGGAATGGTTGAGAAACCATCAAAATTTTCGCAAGTCTGATACTCGAAACCAACAACTGGAATGGCCTAGGGGAAAAGTACACACACCGTTGTAATCGGGCGAGTTTCTGCTTTCAGATGCAATAGGAAGTTCTCGAGTTCGTCAATCCGTTCGCGAGATATGGGAGTTTGAAGTTAAGGAATGGTTGAGAAACCATCAAAATTTTTGCGAGTCTGATACTCGAAACCAACAACTACAAACGCCTAGGGGGAAAACACACATATCTTTGTCATCGGGCGAGTTTCTACTTTCAGATGCAACAGGAATTTCTCGAGTTCGTCAATCCGTTCGCGAGATATGGGAGTTTGAAGTTAAGGAATGGTTGAGAAACCATCAAAATTTTCGCTGGTCTGATACTCGAAACCAATAACTGGAATGGCCTAGGGGAAAAGTACACACACCATTGTAATCGGTCGACTTTCTACTTTCAGATGCAACAGGAATTTCTCGAGTTCGTCAATCCGTTCGCGAGAAATGGGAGTTTGAGGTCAAGGAATGGTTGAGAAACCATCAAAATTTTCGCAAGTCTGATACTCGAATCCAATAACTACTATGGCCTAAGGCAAAAATACACATGCCGTTGTAATCGGTCGAGATTCTACTTTCACATGCAACAGGAATTTCTCGAGTTCGTCATTGCGTTCGCGAGATATGGCAGTTTGAAGTTAAGGAATGGTTGAGAAATCTTCAAAATTTTCGCAAGTCTGATACTCGAATACAATAACTACTATGGCCTAAGGCAAAAACACACATACCGTTGTAATCGGGCGAGTTTCGGCTTTCAGATGCAATAGGAAATTCTCGAGTTCGTCAATCCTTTCGCGAGATATGGGAGTTTGAAGTTAAAGAATGGTTGAGAAACCATCAAAATTTTCGCTGGTCTGATACTCGAAACCAACAACTGGAATGGCCTAGAGGAAAAGTACACACACCTTTGGAATCGGGCGAGTTTCTGCATTCAGATGCAATAGGAAATTCTCGAGTTCGTCAATCCGTTCGCGAGATATGGAAGTTTGAAATTAAGGAATGCTTGAGAAACCATCAAAATTTTCGCTGATCTGATACTCGAAACCAGCAACTGGAATGGCCTAGGGGAAAAGTACACACACCGTTGTAATCGGGCGAGTTTCTGCTTTCAGATGCAATAGGAAGTTCTCGAGTTCGTCAATCCGTTCGCGAGATATGGGAGTTTGAAGTTAAGGAATGGTTGAGAAACCATCAAAATTTTTGCGAGTCTGATACTCGAAACCAACAACTACAAACGCCTAGGGGGAAAACACACATATCTTTGTCATCGGGCGAGTTTCTACTTTCAGATGCAACAGGAATTTCTCGAGTTCGTCAATCCGTTCGCGAGATATGGGAGTTTGAAGTTAAGGAATGGTTGAGAAACCATCAAAATTTTCGCTGGTCTGATACTCGAAACCAATAACTGGAATGGCCTAGGGGAAAAGTACACACACCATTGTAATCGGTCGAGTTTCTACTTTCAGATGCAAAAGGAATTTCTCGAGTTCGTCAATCCGTTCGCGAGAAATGGGAGTTTGAGGTCAACGAATGGTTGAGAAACCATCAAAATTTTCGCAAGTCTGATACTCGAATCCAATAACTACTATGGCCTAAGGCAAAAATACACATACCGTTGTAATCGGGCGAGTTTCTGCTTTCAGATGCAATAGGAAATTCTCGAGTTCGTCAATCCGTTCGCGAGATATGGGAGTTTGAAATTAAGGAATGGTTGAGAAACCATCAAAATTTTCGCAAGTCTGATACTCGAAACCAACAACTGGAATGGCCTAGGGGAAAAGTACACACATCATTGTAATCGGTCGAGTTTCTACTTTCAGATGCAACAGGAATTTCTCGAGTTCGTCAATCCGTTCGCGAGAAATGGGAGTTTGAGGTCAAGGAATGGTTGAGAAACCATCAAAATTTTCGCAAGTCTGATACTCGAATCCAATAACTACTATGGCCTAAGGCAAAAATACACATACCGTTGTAATCGGGCGAGTTTCTGCTTTCAGATGCAATAGGAAATTCTCGAGTTCGTCAATCCGTTCGCGGAATATGGGAGTTTGAAGTTAAGGAATGGTTGAGAAACAATCAAAATTTTCGCTGGTCTGATACTCGAAACCAACAACTGGAATGGCCTAGGGAAAAAGTACACACACCGATGTAATCGTGCGAGTTTCTGCTTTCAGATGCAATAGGAAATTCTCGAGTTCGTCAATCCGTTCGCGAGATATGGAATTGTGAAAATAAGGAATGGTTGAGAAACCATCAAAATTTTCGCAAGTCTGATACTCGAAACCAATAACCACAAATGCCTACGGGAAAAATACACATACCATTGTAATCGGGCGAGATTCAACTTTCACATGCAACAGGAATTTCTCGAGTACGTCAATCCGTTCGCGGGATATGGGAGTTTGAATTTAAGGAATGGTTGAGAAACCATCAAAATTTTCGCAAGCCTGATACTCGATACCAATAACCACAAATGCCAACGGGAAAAATACACATACCATTCTAATCGGGCGAGATTCTACTTTCACATGCAACAGGAATTTCTCGAGTTCGTCAATGCGTTCGCGAGATATGGCAGTTTGAAGTTAAGGAATGGTTGAGAAATCATCAAAATTTTCGCAAGTCTGATACTCGAATACAATAACTACTATGGCCTAAGGCAAAAACACACATACCGTTGTAATCGGGCGAGTTTCGGCTTTCAGATGCAATAGGAAATTCTCGAGTTCGTCAATCCTTTCGCGAGATATGGGAGTTTGAAGTTAAGGAATGGTTGAGAAACCATCAAAATTTTCGCTGGTCTGATACTCGAAACCAACAACTGGAATGCCCTAGAGGAAAAGTACACACACCGTTGTAATCGGGCGAGTTTCTGCATTCAGATGCAATAGGAAATTCTCGAGTTCGTCAATCCGTTCGCGAGATATGGAAGTTTGAAGTTAAGGAATGCTTGAGAAACCATCAAAATTTTCGCTGATCTGATACTCGAAACCAGCAACTGGAATGGCCTAGGGGAAAAGTACACACATACCGTTGTAATCGGGCGAGTTTCGGCTTTCAGATGCAATAGGAAATTCTCGAGTTCGTCAATCCGTTCGCGAGATTTGGGAGTTGGAAGTTAAGGAATGGTTGAGAAACCAGCAAAATTTTCGCAAATCTGATACTCGAAACCAACAACTACAAACGCCTAGGGGGAAAACACACATATCTTTGTCATCGGGCGAGTTTCTACTTTCAGATGCAACAGGAATTTCTCGAGTTCGTCAATCCGTCCGCGAGATATGGAAGTTTGAAGTTAAGGCATGCTTGAGAAACCATCAATATTTTCGCTGGTCTGATACTCGAAACCAACAACTGGACTGGCCCAGGGGAAAAGTACACACACCGTTGTAATCGGGCGAGTTTCTGCTTTCAGATGAAATAGGAAATTCTCGAGTTCGTCAATCCGTTTGCGAGATATGGAAGTGTGAATATAAGGAATGGTTGAGAATCCATCAAAATTTTCGCAAGTCTGATACTCGAAACCAATAACTACAAAGGCCTAGGAGAAAAATACACATACCGTTTTAATCGGGCGACTTTCTACTTTCACATGCAACAGGAATTTCTCGAGTTCGTCAATCCGATCGCGGGATATGGGAGTTTGAAGTTAAGGAATGGTTGAGAAACAATCAAAATTTTCGCTGGTCTGATACTCGAAACCAATAACTGGAATGGCCTACGGGAAAAGTACACGTACCATTGTAATCGGTCGAGTTTCTTCTTTCAGATGCAACAGGAATTTCTCGAGTTCGTCAATCCGTTCGCGAGAAATGGGAGTTTGAGGTCAAGGAATGGTTGAGAAACCAGCAAAATTTTCGCATGTCTGATACTCGAAACCAATAACTACAATGGCCTAGGGGAAAAATACACATGCCGTTGTAATCGGGCGAGTTTCTACTTTCAGATGCAACAGGAATTTCTCGAGTTCGTCAATCCGTTCGCGAGATATGGGAGTTTGAAATTAAGGAATGGTTGAGAAACCATCAAAATTTTCGCAAGTCTGATACTCGAAACCAACAACTACAAATGCCTAGGGGAAAAATACACATACCATTGTAATCGGGCGAGATTCTACTTTCAGATGCAACAGGAATTTCTCGAGTTCGTCAATCCGTTCGCGGGATATGGGAGTTTGAAGTTAAGGAATGGTTGAGAAACAATCAAAATTTTCGCTGGTCTGATACTCGAAACCAATAACTGGAATGGCCTAGGGGAAAAGTACACGTACCATTGTAATCGGTCGAGTTTCTTCTTTCAGATGCAACAGGAATTTCTCGAGTTCGTCAATCCGTTCGCGAGAAATGGGAGTTTGAGGTCAAGGAATGGTTGAGAAACCAGCAAAATTTTCGCAAGTCTGATACTCGAAACCAATAACTACAATGGCCTAGGGGAAAAATACACATGCCGTTGTAATCGGGCGAGTTTCTGCTTTCAGATGCAATAGGAAGTTCTCGAGTTCGTCAATCCGTTCGCGAGATATGGGAGTTTGAAGTTAAGGAATGGTTGAGAAACCATCAAAATTTTCGCTGGTCTGATACTCGAAACCAATAACTGGAATGGCCTAGGGGAAAAGTACACACACCATTGTAATCGGTCGACTTTCTACTTTCAGATGCAACAGGAATTTCTCGAGTTCGTCAATCCGTTCGCGAGAAATGGGAGTTTGAGGTCAAGGAATGGTTGAGAAACCATCAAAATTTTCGCAAGTCTGATACTCGAATCCAATAACTACTATGGCCTAAGGCAAAAATACACATGCCGTTGTAATCGGTCGAGATTCTACTTTCACATGCAACAGGAATTTCTCGAGTTCGACATTGCGTTCGCGAGATATGGCAGTTTGAAGTTAAGGAATGGTTGAGAAATCTTCAAAATTTTCGCAAGTCTGATACTCGAATACAATAACTACTATGGCCTAAGGCAAAAACACACATACCGTTGTAATCGGGCGAGTTTCGGCTTTCAGATGCAATAGGAAATTCTCGAGTTCGTCAATCCTTACGCGAGATATGGGAGTTTGAAATTAAAGAATGGTTGAGAAACCATCAAAATTTTCGCTGGTCTGATACTCGAAACCAACAACTGGAATGGCCTAGAGGAAAAGTACACACACCTTTGTAATCGGTCGAGTTTCTGCATTCAGATGCAATAGGAAATTCTCGAGTTCGTCAATCCGTTCGCGAGATATGGAAGTTTGAAGTTAAGGAATGCTTGAGAAACCATCAAAATTTTCGCTGATCTGATACTCGAAACCAGCAACTGGAATGGCCTAGGGGAAAAGTACACACACCGTTGTAATCGGGCGAGTTTCTGCTTTCAGATGCAATAGGAAGTTCTCGAGTTCGTCAATCCGTTCGCGAGATATGGGAGTTTGAAGTTAAGGAATGGTTGAGAAACCATCAAAATTTTTGCCAGTCTGATACTCGAAACCAACAACTACAAACGCCTAGGGGGAAAACACGCATATCTTTGTCATCGGGCGAGTTTCTACATTCAGATGCAATAGGAAATTCTCGAGTTCGTCAATCCGTTCGCGAGATATGGAAGTGTGAAAATAAGGAATGGTTGAGAAACCAGCAAAATTTTCGCAAGTCTGATACTCGAAACCAACAAATACAAACGCCTAGGGGGAAAACACACATATCTTTGTCATCGGGCGAGTTTCTACTTTCAGATGCAACAGGAATTTCTCGAGTTCGTCAATCCGTCCGCGAGATATGAAAGTTTGAAGTTAAGGCATGCTTGAGAAACCATCAATATTTTCGCTGGTCTGATACTCGAAACCAACAACTGGACTGGCCCAGGGGAAAAGTACACACACCGTTGTAATCGGGCGAGTTTCTGCTTTCAGATGAAATAGGAAATTCTCGAGTTCGTCAATCCGTTTGCGAGATATGGAAGTGTGAAAATAAGGAATGGTTGAGAATCCATCAAAATTTTCGCAAGTCTGATACTCGAAACCAATAACTACAAAGGCCTAGGAGAAAAATACACATACCGTTGTAATCGGGCGACTTTCTACTTTCACATGCAACAGGAATTTCTCGAGTTCGTCAATCCGTTCGCGGGATATGGGAGTTTGAAGTTAAGGAATGGTTGAGAAACAATCAAAATTTTCGCTGGTCTGATACTCGAAACCAATAACTACAAATGCCTAGGGGAAAAATAAACATACCATTGTAATCGGGCGAGTTTCTACTTTCAGATGCAACAGGAATTTCTCGAGTTCGTCAATGCGTTCGCGAGATATGGCAGTTTGAAGTTAAGGAATGGTTGAGAAATCATCAAAATTTTCGCAAGTCTGATACTCGAATCCAATAACTACTATGGCCTAAGGCAAAAATACACATACCGTTGTAATCGGGCGAGTTTCTGCTTTCAGATGCAATAGGAAATTCTCGAGTTCGTCAATCCGTTCGCGAGATATGGGAGTTTGAAATTAAGGAATGGTTGAGAAACCATCAAAATTTTCGCAAGTCTGATACTCGAAACCAACAACTGGAATGGCCTAGGGGAAATGTACACACACCGTTGTAATCGGGCGAGTTTCTGCTTTCAGATGCAATAGGAAATTCTCGAGTTCGTCAATCCGTTCGCGAGATATGGAAGTTTGAAGTTAAGGAATGCTTGAGAAACCATCAAAATTTTCGCTGATCTGATACTCGAAACCAGCAACTGGAATGGCCTAGGGGAAAAGTACACACACCGTTGTAATCGGGCGAGTTTCTGCTTTCAGATGCAATAGGAAGTTCTCGAGTTCGTCAATCCGTTCGCGAGATATGGGAGTTTGAAGTTAAGGAATGGTTGAGAAACCATCAAAATTTTTGCCAGTCTGATACTCGAAACCAACAACTACAAACGCCTAGGGGGAAAACACGCATATCTTTGTCATCGGGCGAGTTTCTACATTCAGATGCAATAGGAAATTCTCGAGTTCGTCAATCCGTTCGCGAGATATGGAAGTGTGAAAATAAGGAATGGTTGAGAAAC
Source organism: Ptiloglossa arizonensis (assembly GCF_051014685.1). Taxonomy (NCBI): domain Eukaryota; kingdom Metazoa; phylum Arthropoda; class Insecta; order Hymenoptera; family Colletidae; genus Ptiloglossa; species Ptiloglossa arizonensis. The sequence goes on from NW_027478801.1 coordinate 503,543, forward strand.
CAGCAAAATTTTCGCAAGTCTGATACTCGAAACCAACAAATACAAACGCCTAGGGGGAAAACACACATATCTTTGTCATCGGGCGAGTTTCTACTTTCAGATGCAACAGGAATTTCTCGAGTTCGTCAATCCGTCCGCGAGATATGAAAGTTTGAAGTTAAGGCATGCTTGAGAAACCATCAATATTTTCGCTGGTCTGATACTCGAAACCAACAACTGGACTGGCCCAGGGGAAAAGTACACACACCGTTGTAATCGGGCGAGTTTCTGCTTTCAGATGAAATAGGAAATTCTCGAGTTCGTCAATCCGTTTGCGAGATATGGAAGTGTGAAAATAAGGAATGGTTGAGAATCCATCAAAATTTTCGCAAGTCTGATACTCGAAACCAATAACTACAAAGGCCTAGGAGAAAAATACACATACCGTTGTAATCGGGCGACTTTCTACTTTCACATGCAACAGGAATTTCTCGAGTTCGTCAATCCGTTCGCGGGATATGGGAGTTTGAAGTTAAGGAATGGTTGAGAAACAATCAAAATTTTCGCTGGTCTGATACTCGAAACCAATAACTACAAATGCCTAGGGGAAAAATAAACATACCATTGTAATCGGGCGAGTTTCTACTTTCAGATGCAACAGGAATTTCTCGAGTTCGTCAATGCGTTCGCGAGATATGGCAGTTTGAAGTTAAGGAATGGTTGAGAAATCATCAAAATTTTCGCAAGTCTGATACTCGAATCCAATAACTACTATGGCCTAAGGCAAAAATACACATACCGTTGTAATCGGGCGAGTTTCTGCTTTCAGATGCAATAGGAAATTCTCGAGTTCGTCAATCCGTTCGCGAGATATGGGAGTTTGAAATTAAGGAATGGTTGAGAAACCATCAAAATTTTCGCAAGTCTGATACTCGAAACCAACAACTGGAATGGCCTAGGGGAAATGTACACACACCGTTGTAATCGGGCGAGTTTCTGCTTTCAGATGCAATAGGAAGTTCTCGAGTTCGTCAATCCGTTCGCGAGATATGGGAGTTTGAAGTTAAGGAATGGTTGAGAAACCATCAAAATTTTTGCGAGTCTGATACTCGAAACCAACAACCACAAACGCCTAGGGGGAAAACACACATATCTTTGTCATCGGGCGAGTTTCTACTTTCAGATGCAACAGGAATTTCTCGAGTTCGTCAATCCGTTCGCGAGACATGGGAGTTTGAAGTTAAGGAATGGTTGAGAAACCATCTAAATTTTCGCTGGTCTGATACTCGAAACCAATAACTGGAATGGCCTAGGGGAAAAGTACACACACCATTGTAATCGGTCGAGTTTCTACTTTCAGATACAAAAGGAATTTCTCGAGTTCGTCAATCCGTTCGCGAGAAATGGGAGTTTGAGGTCAAGGAATGGTTGAGAAACCATCAAAATTTTCGCAAGTCTGATACTCGAATCCAATAACTACTATGGCCTAAGGCAAAAATACACATACCGTTGTAATCGGGCGAGTTTCTGCTTTCAGATGCAATAGGAAATTCTCGAGTTCGTCAATCCGTTCGCGAGATATGGGAGTTTGAAATTAAGGAATGGTTGAGAAACCATCAAAATTTTCGCAAGTCTGATACTCGAAACCAACAACTGGAATGGCCCAGGGGAAAAGTACACACATCATTGTAATCGGTCGAGTTTCTACTTTCAGATGCAACAGGAATTTCTCGAGTTCGTCAATCCGTTCGCGAGAAATGGGAGTTTGAGGTCAAGGAATGGTTGAGAAACCATCAAAATTTTCGCAAGTCTGATACTCGAAACCAACAACTACTATGGCCTAGGGCAAAAGTACACATACCGTTGTATTCGGGCGAGTTTCTGCATTCAGATGCAATAGGAAATTCTCGAGTTCGTCAATCCGTTCGCGAGATATGGAAGTTTGAAGTTAAGGAATGCTTGAGAAACCATAAAAATTTTCGCTGATCTGATACTCGAAACCAAGAAGTGGAATGGCCTAGGGGAAAAGTACACACACCGCTGTAATCGGGCAAGTTTCTGCTTTCAGATGCAATAGGAAGTTCTCGAGTTCGTCAATCCGTTCGCGAGATATGGAAGTGCGAAAATAAGGAATGGTTGAGAAACCATCAAATTTTCGCAAGTCTGATACTCGAAACCAATAACCACAAATGCCTAGGGGAAAAATACACATACCATTGTAATCGGGCGAGATTCTACTTTCACATGCAACAGGAATTTCTCGAGTTCGTCAATGCGTTCGCGAGATATGGAAGTGCGAAAATAAGGAATGGTTGAGAAACCATCAAAATTTTCGCAAGTCTGATACACGAAACCAATAACTACAAATGCCTAGGGGAAAAATACACATACCATTGTAATCGAGCGAGTTTCTGCTTTCAGATGCAATAGGAAATTCTCGAGTTCGTCAATCCGTTCGCGAGATATGGGAGTTTGAAGTTAAGGAATGGTTGAGAAACCATCAAAATTTTCGCAAGTCTGATACTCGAAACCAACAACTACAAAGGCCTAGGGGGAAAACACACATATCTTTGTAATCGAGCGTGTTTCTACTTTCAGATGCAACAGGAATTTCTCGAGTTCGTCAATCCGTTCGCGAGATATGGGAGTTTGAAGTTAAGGAATGGTTGATAAACCATCACAATTTTCGCAAGTCTGATACTTGAAATCTATAATTACTATGGCCTAGGGGAAAAATACACATACCGTTGTAATCGGGCGAGTTTCTGCTTTCAGATGCAATAGGAAATTCTCGAGTTCGTCAAACCGTTCGCGAGATATGGGAGTTGGAAGTTAAGGAATGGATGAGAAACCATCAAAATTTTCGTAAGTCTGATACTCGAAACCAATAACTACAATGGCCTAGGGGAAAAGTACACACACCGTTGTAATCGGGCGAGTTTCTGCTTTCAGATGCAACAGGAAATTCTCGAGTTCGTCAATCCGTTCGCGAGATATGGAATTGTGAAAATAAGGAATGGTTGAGAAACCATCGAAATTTTCGCAAATCTGATACTCGAAACCAATAACTTCGAAGGCCTAGGGGGAAAACACACATATCTTTGTCATCGGGCGAGTTCCTACTTTCAGATGCAACAGGAATTTCTCGAGTTCGTCAATCCGTTCGCGAGATATGGGAGTTTGAAGTTAAGGAATGGTTGAGAAACCATCAAAATTTTCGCTGATCTGATACTCGAAACCAACAACTACTATGGCCTAGGGCAAAAGTACACATACCGTTGTAATCGTGCGAGTTTCTGCATTCAGATGCAATAGGAAATTCTCGAGTTCGTCAATCCGTTCGCGAGATAAGGAAGTTTGAAGTTAAGGAATGCTTGAGAAACCATCAAAATTTTCGCTGATCTGATACTGGAAACCAGCAACTGGAATGGCCTAGGGGAAAAGTACACACACCGTTGTAATCGGGCGAGTTTCTGCATTCAGATGCAATAGGAAGTTCTCGAGTTCGTCAATCCGTTCGCGAGATATGGGAGTTTGAAGTTAAGGAATGGTTGAGAAACCATCAAAATTTTCGCAAGTCTGATACTCGAAACCAACAACTACAAATGCCTAGGGGAAAAATACACATACCATTGTAATCGGGCGAGTTTCTACTTTCAGATGCAACAGGAATTTATCGAGTTCGTCAATGCGTTCGCGAGATATGGCAGTTTGAAGTTAAGGAATGGTTGAGAAATCATCAAAATTTTCGCAAGTCTGATACTCGAATCCAATAACTACTATGGCCTAAGGCAAAAATACACATACCGTTGTAATCGGGCGAGTTTCTGCTTTCAGATGCAATAGGAAATTCTCGAGTTCGTCAATCTGTTCGCGAGATATGGGAGTTTGAAATTAAGGAATGGTTGAGAAACCATCAAAATTTTCGCAAGTCTGATACTCGAAACCAACAACTACAAATGCCTAGGGGAAAAATACACATACCATTGTAATCGGGCGAGTTTCTACTTTCAGATGCAACAGGAATTTCTCGAGTTCGACAATCCGTTCGCGAGATATGGGAGTTTGAAGTTAAGGAATGGTTGAGAAACCATCAAAATTTTTGCGAGTCTGATACTCGAAACCAACAACTACAAACGCCTAGGGGGAAAACACACATATCTTTGTCATCGGGCGAGTTTCTACTTTCAGATGCAACAGGAATTTCTCGAGTTCGTCAATCCGTTCGCGAGATATGGGAGTTTGAAGTTAAGGAATGGTTGAGAAACCATCAAAATTTTCGCTGGTCTGATACTCGAAACCAATAACTGGAATTGCCTAGGGGAAAAGTACACACACCATTGTAATCGGTCGAGTTTCTACTTTCAGATGCACCAGGAATTTCTCGAGTTCGTCAATCCGTTCGCGAGAAATGGGAGTTTGAGGTCAAGGAATGGTTGAGAAACCATCAAAATTTTCGCAAGTCTGATACTCGAATCCAATAACTACTATGGCCTAAGGCAAAAATACACATACCGTTGTAATCGGGCGAGTTTCTGCTTTCAGATGCAATAGGAAATTCTCGAGTTCGTCAATCCGTTCGCGAGATATGGCAGTTTGAAATTAAGGAATGGTTGAGAAACCATCAAAATTTTCGCAAGTCTGATACTCGAAACCAACAACTGGAATGGCCTAGGGGAAAAGTACACACACCATTGTAATCGGTCGAGTTTCTACTTTCAGATGCAACAGGAATTTCTCGAGTTCGTCAATCCGTTCGTGAGAAATGGGAGTTTGAGGTCAAGGAATGGTTGAGGAACCATCAAAATTTTCGCAAGTCTGATACTCGAAACCAACAACTGGAATGGCCTAGGGGAAAAGTACACACACCGTTGTAATCGGGCGAGTTTCTGCTTTCAGATGCAATAGGAAGTTCTCGAGTTCGTCAATCCGTTCGCGAGATATGGAAGTGCGAAAATAAGGAATGGTTGAGAAACCATCAAAATTTTCGCAAGTCTGATACTCGAAACCAATAACCACAAATGCCTAGGGGAAAAATACACATACCATTGTAATCGGGCGAGATTCTACTTTCACATGCAACAGGAATTTCTCGAGTTCGTCAATGCGTTCGCGAGATATGGAAGTGCGAAAATAAGGAATGGTTGAGAAACCATCAAAATTTTCGCAAGTCTGATACACGAAACCAATAACTACAAATGCCTAGGGGAAAAATACACATACCATTGTAATCGAGCGAGTTTCTGCTTTCAGATGCAATAGGAAATTCTCGAGTTCGTCAATCCGTTCGCGAGATATGGGAGTTTGAAGTTAAGGAATGGTTGAGAAACCATCAAAATTTTCGCAAGTCTGATACTCGAAACCAACAACTACAAAGGCCTAGGGGGAAAACACACGTATCTTTGTAATCGGGCGAGTTTCTACTTTCAGATGCAACAGGAATTTCTCGAGTTCGTCAATCCGTTCGCGAGATATGGGAGTTTGAAGTTAAGGAATGGTTGATAAACCATCACAATTTTCGCAAGTCTGATACTTGAAATCAATAATTACTATGGCCTAGGGGAAAAATACACATACCGTTGTAATCGGGCGAGTTTCTGCTTTCAGATGCAATAGGAAATTCTCGAGTTCGTCAATCCGTTCGCGAGATATGGGAGTTGGAAGTTAAGGAATGGATGAGAAACCATCAAAATTTTCGCAAGTCTGATACTCGAAACCAATAACTACAATGGCCTAGGGGAAAAGTACACACACCGTTGTAATCGGGCGAGTTTCTGCTTTCAGATGCAACAGGAAATTCTCGAGTTCGTCAATCCGTTCGCGAGATATGGAAGTGTGAAAATAAGGAATGGTTGAGAAATCATCAAAATTTTCGCAAGTCCGATACGCGAATCCAATAACTACAATGGCCCAGGGCAAAAATACACGTACCGTTGTAATCGGGCGAGTTTCTACTTTCAGATGCAACAGGAATTTCTCGAGTTCGTCAATCCGTTCGCGAGATATGGGAGTTTGAAGTTAAGGAATGGTTGAGAAACCATCAAAATTTTCGCAAGTCTGATACTCGAAACCAATAACTACAAAGGCCTAGGAGAAAAATACACATACCGTTGTAATCGGGCGACTTTCTACTTTCACATGCAACAGGAATTTCTCGAGTTCGTCAATCCGTTCGCGGGATATGGGAGTTTGAAGTTAAGGAATGGTTGAGAAACAATCAAAATTTTCGCTGGGCTGATACTCGAAACCAATAACTACAATGGCCTAGGGGAAAAATACACATGCCGTTGTAATCGGGCGAGTTTCTACTTTCAGATGCAACAGGAATTTCTCGAGTTCGTCAATCCGTTCGCGAGATATGGGAGTTTGAAGTTAAGGAATGGTTGAGAAACCATCAAAATTTTCGCAAGTCTGATACTCGAAACCAACAACTACAAATGCCTAGGGGAAAAATACACATACCATTGTAATCGGGCGAGATTCTATTTTCACATGCAACAGGAATTTCTGGAGTTCGTCAATGCGTTCGCGAGGTATGGCAGTTTGAAGTTAAGGATTGGTTGAGAAGTCATCAAAATTTTCGCAAGTCTGATACTCGCATCCAATAACTACTATGGCCTACGGCAAAAATACACATACCGTTGTAATCGGGCGAGTTTCTGCTGTCAGATGCAATAGGAAATTCTCGAGTTCGTCAATCCGTTCGCGAGATATGGAAGTTTGAAGTTAAGGAATGTTTGAGAAACCATCAAAATATTCGCTGATCTGATACTCGAAACCAACAACTGGAATGGCCTAGGGGAAAAGTACACACACCGTTGTAATCGGGCGAGGTTCTACTTTCACATGCAACAGGAATTTCTCGAGTTCGTCAATGCGTTCGCGAGATATGGCAGTTTGAAGTTAAGGAATGGTTGAGAAATCATCAAAATTTTCGCAAGTCTGATACTCGAATCCAATAACTACTATGGCCTAAGGCAAAAATACACATACCGTTGTAATCGGGCGAGTTTCTGCTTTCAGATGCAATAGGAAATTCTCGAGTTCGTCAATCCGTTCGCGAGATATGGGAGTTTGAAGTTAAGGAATGATTGAGAAACCATCAAAATTTTCGCAAGTCTGATACTCGAAACCAACAACTACAAAGGCCTAGGGGGAAAACACACATATCTTTGTAATCGGGCGAGTTTCTACTTTCAGATGCAACAGGAATTTCTCGAGTTCGTCAATCCGTTCGCGAGATATGGGAGTTTGAAGTTAAGGAATGGTTGATAAACCATCACAATTTTCGCAAGTCTGATACTTGAAATCAATAATTACTATGGCCTAGGGGAAAAATACACATACCGTTGTAATCGGGCGAGTTTCTGCCTTCAGATGCAATAGGAAAATCTCGAGTTCGTCAATCCGTTCGCGAGATATGGGAGTTGGAAGTTAAGGAATGGATGAGAAACCATCAAAATTTTCGCAAGTCTGATACTCGAAACCAATAACTACAATGGCCTAGGGGAAAAATACACATACCGTTGTAATCGGGCGAGTTTCTGCTTTCAGATGCAATAGGAAATTCTCGAGTTCGTCAATCCGTTCGCGAGATATGGAAGTGTGAAGTTGAGGAATGCATGAGAAACCATCAAAATTTTCGCTGGTCTGATACTCGAAACCAACAACTGGAATGGCCTAGGGGAAAAAGTACACACACCGTTGTAATCGGGCGAGTTTCTGCTTTCAGATGCAACAGGAAATTCTCGAGTTCGTCAATCCGTTCGCGAGATATGGAAGTGTGAAAATAAGGAATGGTTGAGAAACCATCAAAATTTTCGCAAATCTGATACTCGAAACCAATAACTTCAAAGGCCTAGGGGAAAAATACACATACCGTTGTAATCGGGCGACTTTCTACTTTCACATGCAACAGGAATTTCTCGAGTTCGTCAATCCGTTCGCGGGATATGGGTGTTTGAGGTTAAGGAATGGTTGAGGAGCCATCAAAATTTTCGCTGGTCTGATACTCGAAACCAACAACTGGAATGGCCTAGGGGAAAAGTACACACACCGTTGTAATCGGGCGAGATTCTACTTTCACATGCAACAGGAATTTCTCGAGTTCTTCAATCCGTTCGCGAGATATGGGTGTTTGAGGTTAAGGAATGGTTGAGAAACCATCAAAATTTTCGCAAGTCTGATACTCGAATCCGATAACTACAATGGCCTAGGGAAAAAATACACATACCTTTGTAATCGGGCTAGTTTCTACTTTCAGATGCAACAGGAATTTCTCGAGTTCGTCAATCCGTTCGCGAGATATGGGAGTTTGAAGTTAAGGAATGGTTGAGAAACCATTAAAATTTTCGCAAGTCTGATACTCGAAACCAACAACTGGAATGGCTTAGGGGAAAAGTACACACACCGTTGTAATCGTGCGGGTTTCTGCTTTCAGATGCAATAGGAAATTCTCGAGTTCGTCAATCCATTCGCGAGATATGGAAGTGTGAAAATAAGGAATGGTTGAGAAACCATCAAAATTTTCACAAGTCTGATACTCGAAACCAATAACTTCAAAGGCCTAGGGGGAAAACACACATATCTTTGTAATCGGGCGAGTTTCTACTTTCAGATGCAACAGGAATTTCTCGAGTTCGTCAATCCGTTCGCGAGATATGGGAGTTTGAAGTTAAGGAATGGTTGATAAACCATCACAATTTTCGCAAGTCTGATACTTGAAATCAATAATTACTATGGCCTAGGGGAAAAATACACATACCGTTGTAATCGGGCGAGTTTCTGCTTTCAGATGCAATAGGAAAATCTCGAGTTCGTCAATCCGTTCGCGAGATATGGGAGTTGGAAGTTGAGGAATGGATGAGAAACCATCAAAATTTTCGCAAGTCTGATACTCGAAACCAATAACTACAATGGCCTAGGGGAAAAATACACATACCGTTGTAATCGGGCGAGTTTCTGCTTTCAGATGCAATAGGAAATTCTCGAGTTCGTCAATCCGTTCGCGAGATATGGAAGTTTGAAGTTAAGGAATGCTTGAGAAACCATCAAAATTTTCGCTGATCTGATACTCGAAACCAGCAACTGGAATGGCCTAGGGGAAAAGTACACACATACCGTTGTAATCGGGCGAGTTTCGGCTTTCAGATGCAATAGGAAATTCTCGAGTTCGTCAATCCGTTCGCGAGATTTGGGAGTTGGAAGTTAAGGAATGGTTGAGAAACCAGCAAAATTTTCGCAAATCTGATACTCGAAACCAACAACTACAAACGCCTAGGGGGAAAACACACATATCTTTGTCATCGGGCGAGTTTCTACTTTCAGATGCAACAGGAATTTCTCGAGTTCGTCAATCCGTCCGCGAGATATGGAAGTTTGAAGTTAAGGCATGCTTGAGAAACCATCAATATTTTCGCTGGTCTGATACTCGAAACCAACAACTGGACTGGCCCAGGGGAAAAGTACACACACCGTTGTAATCGGGCGAGTTTCTGCTTTCAGATGAAATAGGAAATTCTCGAGTTCGTCAATCCGTTTGCGAGATATGGAAGTGTGAATATAAGGAATGGTTGAGAATCCATCAAAATTTTCGCAAGTCTGATACTCGAAACCAATAACTACAAAGGCCTAGGAGAAAAATACACATACCGTTTTAATCGGGCGACTTTCTACTTTCACATGCAACAGGAATTTCTCGAGTTCGTCAATCCGATCGCGGGATATGGGAGTTTGAAGTTAAGGAATGGTTGAGAAACAATCAAAATTTTCGCTGGTCTGATACTCGAAACCAATAACTGGAATGGCCTACGGGAAAAGTACACGTACCATTGTAATCGGTCGAGTTTCTTCTTTCAGATGCAACAGGAATTTCTCGAGTTCGTCAATCCGTTCGCGAGAAATGGGAGTTTGAGGTCAAGGAATGGTTGAGAAACCAGCAAAATTTTCGCATGTCTGATACTCGAAACCAATAACTACAATGGCCTAGGGGAAAAATACACATGCCGTTGTAATCGGGCGAGTTTCTACTTTCAGATGCAACAGGAATTTCTCGAGTTCGTCAATCCGTTCGCGAGATATGGGAGTTTGAAATTAAGGAATGGTTGAGAAACCATCAAAATTTTCGCAAGTCTGATACTCGAATCCAATAACTACTATGGCCTAAGGCAAAAATACACATGCCGTTGTAATCGGTCGAGATTCTACTTTCACATGCAACAGGAATTTCTCGAGTTCGACATTGCGTTCGCGAGATATGGCAGTTTGAAGTTAAGGAATGGTTGAGAAATCTTCAAAATTTTCGCAAGTCTGATACTCGAATACAATAACTACTATGGCCTAAGGCAAAAACACACATACCGTTGTAATCGGGCGAGTTTCGGCTTTCAGATGCAATAGGAAATTCTCGAGTTCGTCAATCCTTACGCGAGATATGGGAGTTTGAAATTAAAGAATGGTTGAGAAACCATCAAAATTTTCGCTGGTCTGATACTCGAAACCAACAACTGGAATGGCCTAGAGGAAAAGTACACACACCTTTGTAATCGGGCGAGTTTCTGCATTCAGATGCAATAGGAAATTCTCGAGTTCGTCAATCCGTTCGCGAGATATGGAAGTTTGAAGTTAAGGAATGCTTGAGAAACCATCAAAATTTTCGCTGATCTGATACTCGAAACCAGCAACTGGAATGGCCTAGGGGAAAAGTACACACACCGTTGTAATCGGGCGAGTTTCTGCTTTCAGATGCAATAGGAAGTTCTCGAGTTCGTCAATCCGTTCGCGAGATATGGGAGTTTGAAGTTAAGGAATGGTTGAGAAACCATCAAAATTTTTGCCAGTCTGATACTCGAAACCAACAACTACAAACGCCTAGGGGGAAAACACGCATATCTTTGTCATCGGGCGAGTTTCTACATTCAGATGCAATAGGAAATTCTCGAGTTCGTCAATCCGTTCGCGAGATATGGAAGTGTGAAAATAAGGAATGGTTGAGAAACCAGCAAAATTTTCGCAAGTCTGATACTCGAAACCAACAAATACAAACGCCTAGGGGGAAAACACACATATCTTTGTCATCGGGCGAGTTTCTACTTTCAGATGCAACAGGAATTTCTCGAGTTCGTCAATCCGTCCGCGAGATATGAAAGTTTGAAGTTAAGGCATGCTTGAGAAACCATCAATATTTTCGCTGGTCTGATACTCGAAACCAACAACTGGACTGGCCCAGGGGAAAAGTACACACACCGTTGTAATCGGGCGAGTTTCTGCTTTCAGATGAAATAGGAAATTCTCGAGTTCGTCAATCCGTTTGCGAGATATGGAAGTGTGAAAATAAGGAATGGTTGAGAATCCATCAAAATTTTCGCAAGTCTGATACTCGAAACCAATAACTACAAAGGCCTAGGAGAAAAATACACATACCGTTGTAATCGGGCGACTTTCTACTTTCACATGCAACAGGAATTTCTCGAGTTCGTCAATCCGTTCGCGGGATATGGGAGTTTGAAGTTAAGGAATGGTTGAGAAACAATCAAAATTTTCGCTGGTCTGATACTCGAAACCAATAACTACAAATGCCTAGGGGAAAAATAAACGTACCATTGTAATCGGGCGAGTTTCTACTTTCAGATGCAACAGGAATTTCTCGAGTTCGTCAATGCGTTCGCGAGATATGGCAGTTTGAAGTTAAGGAATGGTTGAGAAATCATCAAAATTTTCGCAAGTCTGATACTCGAATCCAATAACTACTATGGCCTAAGGCAAAAATACACATACCGTTGTAATCGGGCGAGTTTCTGCTTTCAGATGCAATAGGAAATTCTCGAGTTCGTCAATCCGTTCGCGAGATATGGGAGTTTGAAATTAAGGAATGGTTGAGAAACCATCAAAATTTTCGCAAGTCTGATACTCGAAACCAACAACTGGAATGGCCTAGAGGAAATGTACACACACCGTTGTAATCGGGCGAGTTTCTGCTTTCAGATGCAATAGGAAGTTCTCGAGTTCGTCAATCCGTTCGCGAGATATGGGAGTTTGAAGTTAAGGAATGGTTGAGAAACCATCAAAATTTTTGCGAGTCTGATACTCGAAACCAACAACCACAAACGCCTAGGGGGAAAACACACATATCTTTGTCATCGGGCGAGTTTCTACTTTCAGATGCAACAGGAATTTCTCGAGTTCGTCAATCCGTTCGCGAGATATGGGAGTTTGAAGTTAAGGAATGGTTGAGAAACCATCTAAATTTTCGCTGGTCTGATACTCGAAACCAATAACTGGAATGGCCTAGGGGAAAAGTACACACACCATTGTAATCGGTCGAGTTTCTACTTTCAGATACAAAAGGAATTTCTCGAGTTCGTCAATCCGTTCGCGAGAAATGGGAGTTTGAGGTCAAGGAATGGTTGAGAAACCATCAAAATTTTCGCAAGTCTGATACTCGAATCCAATAACTACTATGGCCTAAGGCAAAAATACACATACCGTTGTAATCGGGCGAGTTTCTGCTTTCAGATGCAATAGGAAATTCTCGAGTTCGTCAATCCGTTCGCGAGATATGGGAGTTTGAAATTAAGGAATGGTTGAGAAACCATCAAAATTTTCGCAAGTCTGATACTCGAAACCAACAACTGGAATGGCCTAGGGGAAAAGTACACACATCATTGTAATCGGTCGAGTTTCTACTTTCAGATGCAACAGGAATTTCTCGAGTTCGTCAATCCGTTCGCGAGAAATGGGAGTTTGAGGTCAAGGAATGGTTGAGAAACCATCAAAATTTTCGCAAGTCTGATACTCGAAACCAACAACTACTATGGCCTAGGGCAAAAGTACACATACCGTTGTATTCGGGCGAGTTTCTGCATTCAGATGCAATAGGAAATTCTCGAGTTCGTCAATCCGTTCGCGAGATATGGAAGTTTGAAGTTAAGGAATGCTTGAGAAACCATAAAAATTTTCGCTGATCTGATACTCGAAACCAAGAAGTGGAATGGCCTAGGGGAAAAGTACACACACCGCTGTAATCGGGCAAGTTTCTGCTTTCAGATGCAATAGGAAGTTCTCGAGTTCGTCAATCCGTTCGCGAGATATGGAAGTGCGAAAATAAGGAATGGTTGAGAAACCATCAAATTTTCGCAAGTCTGATACTCGAAACCAATAACCACAAATGCCTAGGGGAAAAATACACATACCATTGTAATCGGGCGAGATTCTACTTTCACATGCAACAGGAATTTCTCGAGTTCGTCAATGCGTTCGCGAGATATGGAAGTGCGAAAATAAGGAATGGTTGAGAAACCATCAAAATTTTCGCAAGTCTGATACACGAAACCAATAACTACAAATGCCTAGGGGAAAAATACACATACCATTGTAATCGAGCGAGTTTCTGCTTTCAGATGCAATAGGAAATTCTCGAGTTCGTCAATCCGTTCGCGAGATATGGGAGTTTGAAGTTAAGGAATGGTTGAGAAACCATCAAAATTTTCGCAAGTCTGATACTCGAAACCAACAACTACAAAGGCCTAGGGGGAAAACACACATATTTTTGTAATCGGGCGTGTTTCTACTTTCAGATGCAACAGGAATTTCTCGAGTTCGTCAATCCGTTCGCGAGATATGGGAGTTTGAAGTTAAGGAATGGTTGATAAACCATCACAATTTTCGCAAGTCTGATACTTGAAATCTATAATTACTATGGCCTAGGGGAAAAATACACATACCGTTGTAATCGGGCGAGTTTCTGCTTTCAGATGCAATAGGAAATTCTCGAGTTCGTCAAACCGTTCGCGAGATATGGGAGTTGGAAGTTAAGGAATGGATGAGAAACCATCAAAATTTTCGTAAGTCTGATACTCTAAACCAATAACTACAATGGCCTAGGGGAAAAGTACACACACCGTTGTAATCGGGCGAGTTTCTGCTTTCAGATGCAACAGGAAATTCTCGAGTTCGTCAATCCGTTCGCGAGATATGGAATTGTGAAAATAAGGAATGGTTGAGAAACCATCGAAATTTTCGCAAATCTGATACTCGAAACCAATAACTTCGAAGGCCTAGGGGGAAAACACACATATCTTTGTCATCGGGCGAGTTCCTACTTTCAGATGCAACAGGAATTTCTCGAGTTCGTCAATCCGTTCGCGAGATATGGGAGTTTGAAGTTAAGGAATGGTTGAGAAACCATCAAAATTTTCGCTGATCTGATACTCGAAACCAACAACTACTATGGCCTAGGGCAAAAGTACACATACCGTTGTAATCGTGCGAGTTTCTGCATTCAGATGCAATAGGAAATTCTCGAGTTCGTCAATCCGTTCGCGAGATAAGGAAGTTTGAAGTTAAGGAATGCTTGAGAAACCATCAAAATTTTCGCTGATCTGATACTGGAAACCAGCAACTGGAATGGCCTAGGGGAAAAGTACACACACCGTTGTAATCGGGCGAGTTTCTGCATTCAGATGCAATAGGAAGTTCTCGAGTTCGTCAATCCGTTCGCGAGATATGGGAGTTTGAAGTTAAGGAATGGTTGAGAAACCATCAAAATTTTCGCAAGTCTGATACTCGAAACCAACAACTACAAATGCCTAGGGGAAAAATACACATACCATTGTAATCGGGCGAGTTTCTACTTTCAGCTGCAACAGGAATTTATCGAGTTCGTCAATGCGTTCGCGAGATATGGCAGTTTGAAGTTAAGGAATGGTTGAGAAATCATCAAAATTTTCGCAAGTCTGATACTCGAATCCAATAACTACTATGGCCTAAGGCAAAAATACACATACCGTTGTAATCGGGCGAGTTTCTGCTTTCAGATGCAATAGGAAATTCTCGAGTTCGTCAATCTGTTCGCGAGATATGGGAGTTTGAAATTAAGGAATGGTTGAGAAACCATCAAAATTTTCGCAAGTCTGATACTCGAAACCAACAACTACAAATGCCTAGGGGAAAAATACACATACCATTGTAATCGGGCGAGTTTCTACTTTCAGATGCAACAGGAATTTCTCGAGTTCGACAATCCGTTCGCGAGATATGGGAGTTTGAAGTTAAGGAATGGTTGAGAAACCATCAAAATTTTTGCGAGTCTGATACTCGAAACCAACAACTACAAACGCCTAGGGGGAAAACACACATATCTTTGTCATCGGGCGAGTTTCTACTTTCAGATGCAACAGGAATTTCTCGAGTTCGTCAATCCGTTCGCGAGATATGGGAGTTTGAAGTTAAGGAATGGTTGAGAAACCATCAAAATTTTCGCTGGTCTGATACTCGAAACCAATAACTGGAATTGCCTAGGGGAAAAGTACACACACCATTGTAATCGGTCGAGTTTCTACTTTCAGATGCACCAGGAATTTCTCGAGTTCGTCAATCCGTTCGCGAGAAATGGGAGTTTGAGGTCAAGGAATGGTTGAGAAACCATCAAAATTTTCGCAAGTCTGATACTCGAATCCAATAACTACTATGGCCTAAGGCAAAAATACACATACCGTTGTAATCGGGCGAGTTTCTGCTTTCAGATGCAATAGGAAATTCTCGAGTTCGTCAATCCGTTCGCGAGATATGGCAGTTTGAAATTAAGGAATGGTTGAGAAACCATCAAAATTTTCGCAAGTCTGATACTCGAAACCAACAACTGGAATGGCCTAGGGGAAAAGTACACACACCATTGTAATCGGTCGAGTTTCTACTTTCAGATGCAACAGGAATTTCTCGAGTTCGTCAATCCGTTCGTGAGAAATGGGAGTTTGAGGTCAAGGAATGGTTGAGGAACCATCAAAATTTTCGCAAGTCTGATACTCGAAACCAACAACTGGAATGGCCTAGGGGAAAAGTACACACACCGTTGTAATCGGGCGAGTTTCTGCTTTCAGATGCAATAGGAAGTTCTCGAGTTCGTCAATCCGTTCGCGAGATATGGAAGTGCGAAAATAAGGAATGGTTGAGAAACCATCAAAATTTTCGCAAGTCTGATACTCGAAACCAATAACCACAAATGCCTAGGGGAAAAATACACATACCATTGTAATCGGGCGAGATTCTACTTTCACATGCAACAGGAATTTCTCGAGTTCGTCAATGCGTTCGCGAGATATGGAAGTGCGAAAATAAGGAATGGTTGAGAAACCATCAAAATTTTCGCAAGTCTGATACACGAAACCAATAACTACAAATGCCTAGGGGAAAAATACACATACCATTGTAATCGAGCGAGTTTCTGCTTTCAGATGCAATAGGAAATTCTCGAGTTCGTCAATCCGTTCGCGAGATATGGGAGTTTGAAGTTAAGGAATGGTTGAGAAACCATCAAAATTTTCGCAAGTCTGATACTCGAAACCAACAACTACAAAGGCCTAGGGGGAAAACACACGTATCTTTGTAATCGGGCGAGTTTCTACTTTCAGATGCAACAGGAATTTCTCGAGTTCGTCAATCCGTTCGCGAGATATGGGAGTTTGAAGTTAAGGAATGGTTGATAAACCATCACAATTTTCGCAAGTCTGATACTTGAAATCAATAATTACTATGGCCTAGGGGAAAAATACACATACCGTTGTAATCGGGCGAGTTTCTGCTTTCAGATGCAATAGGAAATTCTCGAGTTCGTCAATCCGTTCGCGAGATATGGGAGTTGGAAGTTAAGGAATGGATGAGAAACCATCAAAATTTTCGCAAGTCTGATACTCGAAACCAATAACTACAATGGCCTAGGGGAAAAGTACACACACCGTTGTAATCGGGCGAGTTTCTGCTTTCAGATGCAACAGGAAATTCTCGAGTTCGTCAATCCGTTCGCGAGATATGGAAGTGTGAAAATAAGGAATGGTTGAGAAACCATCAAAATTTTCGCAAATCTGATACTCGAAACCAATAACTTCGAAGGCCTAGGGGAAGAATACACATACCGTTGTAATCGGGCGACTTTCTACTTTCACATGCAACAGGAATTTCTCGAGTTCGTCAATCCGTTCGCGGGATATGGGAATTTGAAGTTAAGGAATGGTTGAGAAATCATCAAAATTTTCGCAAGTCCGATACGCGAATCCAATAACTACAATGGCCCAGGGCAAAAATACACGTACCGTTGTAATCGGGCGAGTTTCTACTTTCAGATGCAACAGGAATTTCTCGAGTTCGTCAATCCGTTCGCGAGATATGGGAGTTTGAAGTTAAGGAATGGTTGAGAAACCATCAAAATTTTCGCAAGTCTGATACTCGAAACCAATAACTACAAAGGCCTAGGAGAAAAATACACATACCGTTGTAATCGGGCGACTTTCTACTTTCACATGCAACAGGAATTTCTCGAGTTCGTCAATCCGTTCGCGGGATATGGGAGTTTGAAGTTAAGGAATGGTTGAGAAACAATCAAAATTTTCGCTGGGCTGATACTCGAAACCAATAACTACAATGGCCTAGGGGAAAAATACACATGCCGTTGTAATCGGGCGAGTTTCTACTTTCAGATGCAACAGGAATTTCTCGAGTTCGTCAATCCGTTCGCGAGATATGGGAGTTTGAAGTTAAGGAATGGTTGAGAAACCATCAAAATTTTCGCAAGTCTGATACTCGAAACCAACAACTACAAATGCCTAGGGGAAAAATACACATACCATTGTAATCGGGCGAGATTCTATTTTCACATGCAACAGGAATTTCTGGAGTTCGTCAATGCGTTCGCGAGGTATGGCAGTTTGAAGTTAAGGATTGGTTGAGAAGTCATCAAAATTTTCGCAAGTCTGATACTCGCATCCAATAACTACTATGGCCTACGGCAAAAATACACATACCGTTGTAATCGGGCGAGTTTCTGCTGTCAGATGCAATAGGAAATTCTCGAGTTCGTCAATCCGTTCGCGAGATATGGAAGTTTGAAGTTAAGGAATGTTTGAGAAACCATCAAAATATTCGCTGATCTGATACTCGAAACCAACAACTGGAATGGCCTAGGGGAAAAGTACACACACCGTTGTAATCGGGCGAGGTTCTACTTTCACATGCAACAGGAATTTCTCGAGTTCGTCAATGCGTTCGCGAGATATGGCAGTTTGAAGTTAAGGAATGGTTGAGAAATCATCAAAATTTTCGCAAGTCTGATACTCGAATCCAATAACTACTATGGCCTAAGGCAAAAATACACATACCGTTGTAATCGGGCGAGTTTCTGCTTTCAGATGCAATAGGAAATTCTCGAGTTCGTCAATCCGTTCGCGAGATATGGGAGTTTGAAGTTAAGGAATGATTGAGAAACCATCAAAATTTTCGCAAGTCTGATACTCGAAACCAACAACTACAAAGGCCTAGGGGGAAAACACACATATCTTTGTAATCGGGCGAGTTTCTACTTTCAGATGCAACAGGAATTTCTCGAGTTCGTCAATCCGTTCGCGAGATATGGGAGTTTGAAGTTAAGGAATGGTTGATAAACCATCACAATTTTCGCAAGTCTGATACTTGAAATCAATAATTACTATGGCCTAGGGGAAAAATACACATACCGTTGTAATCGGGCGAGTTTCTGCCTTCAGATGCAATAGGAAAATCTCGAGTTCGTCAATCCGTTCGCGAGATATGGGAGTTGGAAGTTAAGGAATGGATGAGAAACCATCAAAATTTTCGCAAGTCTGATACTCGAAACCAATAACTACAATGGCCTAGGGGAAAAATACACATACCGTTGTAATCGGGCGAGTTTCTGCTTTCAGATGCAATAGGAAATTCTCGAGTTCGTCAATCCGTTCGCGAGATATGGAAGTGTGAAGTTGAGGAATGCATGAGAAACCATCAAAATTTTCGCTGGTCTGATACTCGAAACCAACAACTGGAATGGCCTAGGGGAAAAAGTACACACACCGTTGTAATCGGGCGAGTTTCTGCTTTCAGATGCAACAGGAAATTCTCGAGTTCGTCAATCCGTTCGCGAGATATGGAAGTGTGAAAATAAGGAATGGTTGAGAAACCATCAAAATTTTCGCAAATCTGATACTCGAAACCAATAACTTCAAAGGCCTAGGGGAAAAATACACATACCGTTGTAATCGGGCGACTTTCTACTTTCACATGCAACAGGAATTTCTCGAGTTCGTCAATCCGTTCGCGGGATATGGGTGTTTGAGGTTAAGGAATGGTTGAGGAGCCATCAAAATTTTCGCTGGTCTGATACTCGAAACCAACAACTGGAATGGCCTAGGGGAAAAGTACACACACCGTTGTAATCGGGCGAGATTCTACTTTCACATGCAACAGGAATTTCTCGAGTTCTTCAATCCGTTCGCGAGATATGGGTGTTTGAGGTTAAGGAATGGTTGAGAAACCATCAAAATTTTCGCAAGTCTGATACTCGAATCCGATAACTACAATGGCCTAGGGAAAAAATACACATACCTTTGTAATCGGGCTAGTTTCTACTTTCAGATGCAACAGGAATTTCTCGAGTTCGTCAATCCGTTCGCGAGATATGGGAGTTTGAAGTTAAGGAATGGTTGAGAAACCATTAAAATTTTCGCAAGTCTGATACTCGAAACCAACAACTGGAATGGCTTAGGGGAAAAGTACACACACCGTTGTAATCGTGCGGGTTTCTGCTTTCAGATGCAATAGGAAATTCTCGAGTTCGTCAATCCATTCGCGAGATATGGAAGTGTGAAAATAAGGAATGGTTGAGAAACCATCAAAATTTTCACAAGTCTGATACTCGAAACCAATAACTTCAAAGGCCTAGGGGGAAAACACACATATCTTTGTAATCGGGCGAGTTTCTACTTTCAGATGCAACAGGAATTTCTCGAGTTCGTCAATCCGTTCGCGAGATATGGGAGTTTGAAGTTAAGGAATGGTTGATAAACCATCACAATTTTCGCAAGTCTGATACTTGAAATCAATAATTACTATGGCCTAGGGGAAAAATACACATACCGTT
Source organism: Ptiloglossa arizonensis (assembly GCF_051014685.1). Classification (NCBI taxonomy): domain Eukaryota; kingdom Metazoa; phylum Arthropoda; class Insecta; order Hymenoptera; family Colletidae; genus Ptiloglossa; species Ptiloglossa arizonensis. The sequence continues at coordinate 523,443 of NW_027478801.1, forward strand.
GTAATCGGGCGAGTTTCTGCTTTCAGATGCAATAGGAAAATCTCGAGTTCGTCAATCCGTTCGCGAGATATGGGAGTTGGAAGTTGAGGAATGGATGAGAAACCATCAAAATTTTCGCAAGTCTGATACTCGAAACCAATAACTACAATGGCCTAGGGGAAAAATACACATACCGTTGTAATCGGGCGAGTTTCTGCTTTCAGATGCAATAGGAAATTCTCGAGTTCGTCAATCCGTTCGCGAGATATGGAAGTGTGAAGTTGAGGAATGCATGAGAAACCATCAAAATTTTCGCTGGTCTGATACTCGAAACCAACAACTGGAATGGCCTAGGGGAAAAAGTACACACACCGTTGTAATCGGGCGAGTTTCTGCTTTCAGATGCAACAGGAAATTCTCGAGTTCGTCAATCCGTTCGCGAGATATGGAAGTGTGAAA